>NW_018165521.1:447053-454455 GCF_001263595.1 Phalaenopsis equestris
ATGGCTATCCTAACGAAACCTTCATCTCGGATTGGTATGTTGCGGACTCTAAATGGAGGCTTGTCTTGATGCAGACTGGATCTTGTTTAGTATTTTCTTTGATGATCTGCTCCAGACCTCATTCCATTCTTCTTTGGCATTCGTTGAAGCTTGTTTTGATGAATCTTGTATGTGATTAAGGACCATCTTGAGTTCATCCCAAGTTGTACTCCATCCATCCGTTCCAGCATACGGATCAATTGGGGAGATTAACTCAGCTGAAATCATGTTTATGGAACCTTTTTTAGGTTCTCTCAAATACTCCTTTAAGATTTTTATATTCTTTTCTTTGAGGTTCTCCTCAAGCCATTTTTTAAAGACAAATCACTTTTCAATAGTGTGCCCAAGCAATCGGTGGTATGGGCAATAATTTGGTTCATTCTTCTTATCCACCTCTTTAGGCTTCTTTGGATCTGGTAGTTTAAATTTTGGCTTCTTCATCAGACTCCTAAATATTTTAGGTATAGCTTCATCCTTGAAGGAATACACAACTTTCTGTCGCTCCAACAGGGATATTCTTTTATCTTCCGTTCGAGGTGCTCCTTCTTGAGGCGGTCGCTAGTTGGATTGATTATCCTGCTTCTGAGAGGCCTGGCGATGATCTTCTGCATATATCTTTATCGACTTCTTTCGTTTGTCAACGGTCACGACTACTTCAGATTTCTTTTCGAACACTTTGGCCACCTTAGCCTTTTCATGTGGCTCCATGTGCTTTATTTCTTCTTGAGGACTGCTAGCTTTACTGAGTAGCTTCTCGAAGGATTTGATGGTGAGTCCCTTAAGCCTGAAAGCTACTGGCCCATGAATGCTCTTGAGTAGAATTTTAATCGCATGATGTTTCTGTAGCTGAGGTTCACATTTCATGCTAAGGTTTCTCCACCTCAATATATAGTCTACCAAATTTTCGTTAGACTTCTGCTTTTCCATCATGAGCTCTCCGATAGACACATGGTGTTGTGTCCCGGCAAATCTTTTCACAAATAACTGTTCTATCTCAGAAAATGTTTTAACTGACCCGTTGGGCAAGTCAGCGTACCAGTTGAATGCAAATCTTGACTAGCTACAGATGAACTGCTGGCAGAGTAAAGTATCATTATTTCTCGTATTGCCACAGCTGGCTCAAAAATGCGCTATATGCTTTTTGGGATTTCTGGTCCCGTCGAATATCTTTAAGTTTGGGGCCATAAAACTCTTGGGGAAAGGCACAACATCGAACTTCTACGGGTAAGGTCTACCCTTCAAAATTGATGCACCACCCTTAGATTGGGCTAAGGCGTCCTGCATTTATTCAACCATTTGCTTGAACTCCTTTTCTGCCATGGCACTTGATGGATAATCTTTCTTTGGTTGCTCATCTTTGTTTGTTGAAGTGTCTCTCTTCTTTCATCCATGATGTGTATGATCTCTGGTTGATTAATCTCTGGAGAAGCCAATTACAGTGCTTGTGATTGCCCCTGAATGGTGGCCATGACGGTCATAGTTGCAGTCATCTCTTCTATTATTTTCTCCAGTAGACTAACTTGCTCATCCCTTAGGAGGATAACCCTACACAACTCATCTACGACGTTCTCTTTGGTGTGAGGGTGAGCCTTGTGCGCAGATGTGGTGGCTCTGATTTCAATCACATGGACATCCATGAAATCTTCCTCCAGGTAATTATTGTAATCAAAATCTTCATTATCACTATCAACGGGAACTCTGTGTTCTCGAGCCAACTCAAAAATCTCGATCCTGATTTTCTCAACTTTTTCCTCAATTATGTATTCCTTGATTGCTTTAAGATCTCGAGGACTCTGATGGACATCCTCTACTTGTTCCTCCATCTCGCTGGCTATTGTCGCAACGATGTCAGATATTTCAGATCTTGGTTTCATTTCTTGTCCCACAAGCTTATTGGACTGTATTGGTGCGGCGACCTTGGGTATCCATACCTTTTTTCTTTTTCGATGATGATGTCTCAAGACGGAGGTCTTAGTAGAGACATCGATATGTCAAGGAAAAGTATGCTCCCCGTGGTGTAGACCGGCTACAGTGAGCGTCTCGTCTTTCTTTGTCTTTGGGATTGTAGAAGTATCTTTATAACGGGTAATGGGTAAGATCTTTGGACCCAGTCTCGACTTTGCTAGTCGACGGTCTATGGTCCTGGTGGTAGTATAATCAGCAGTGATCACTGCGGTATCAATTTTGTTCCCTAAACGAAACCAAACGGGGATGCGATTAAATGGAACTCTAGCTGTCTTGTGGGACTGTCTAGCGGATTTGACGCTCTTCTTCATGCGAGGAGAAATTGCATCTCCCACTTGTTTAAGTAACTCACTAACCAAACACCCTTCTTTGGTAGCAAGCCTTCTGAAAACTGAACTAACTCAAGTGATAGGAGTAAACTTCTTTCCCTCCTCACCATGTCCATGGAGTGACGGTAATGCAGCAGCGATCATTCGGATACTCTCATATATCTTAGTATCTGTCAGAGGATGGAATCTACTTCCTCGCAGGAGTGGACAAATTTTTTATAACACTTCTTCAACTTGATGAAGCTCCTCCTCAAAGGATGTTTCCTTGGGAGTCTAGGCTTTAATGGCCCTCCGAACTTTTCTATTACGGTTCCTCCTTTGAGTTCGGGTCAGTGGTACAGTCCTCAAACTTGATCCGATTTCAAACACAGGTGGTGGGATAGTTAATCCCTCAGTCAGATCCTCAACAATCATTACTTCTTTCTCCTTTGCAGCAGCAGGGCTAATAGGTTTGGCGGGTGCCACGACAGTAGTAGTTTTAGACTTCTTGTAGGTAGGGAAGTCTTGAAGGCAGTTCAGGTTGAATTCTGCAGACGGCTCCTGTATCGCTGGAGCAACAATTTTCATTACCACGAACGGGGCTTTCCCGAGGATGACCTTGAGATCTTCAAATCCAGCTCCGAACTTGATGGTGGGAGCAACGTTACGTGTGCTACGGTCCAATGACAGGTTGCAGGAAAAGGTGAGTGTTAAGTAAGCCATTGCAGCGGGCTTTAAAAAAGAAAGTTTCAGGGTTAACTATATGGCCAAAAACCTCGTAATTTTTAGTGCAAGCACTGAGTAATTTTTAGTGCAACCTCATAATTTGTAGTGCAAGCACTGAAAGTAGAGGTTGATATTTAGACCGGGCAGGCCTTAATTCATGGGTATTTTAAAATATTGTTTAAGAAAAAGTGTAAAATTTAATTAATATAAGAAAATTTCAAAGTGCACGTAGTACAACACGATTTGGTTTAATTTGCAGAATAGGAAATCAAATTTGAAAGGGGAATGTGAAGTATTTTAGGACCCAGTGAAAGACCTATTTAGTGGCAGACAACGCCCAGGTGGAACTAGTCCATTGACACCCCTAATGGGGGTTTGACCCCACATGAAAATTTAAAGAGTCCTTAATCACCTTCTGAACCCCTCTATTCTAAGCTAGTTGAACAGCTAGTCCTGAAGTCCAAGGAGTTGGTTGTACTTCCCCAAGATAGAAATGGGTAAAGTATGCCAACAGAAGAAGGGTAATTAGAAAAGTATGCTAACGAAAGAAGGGTAATTCGGTCCAAGAGGTGCATGGACATATTATCGATAATGTGAAGATAATATTTCTTGATTAGTATGGAGAGAAAAGCTTGTCCCTAGCGGAGTCGCCAGAAGCTGTCGGCGTTATATTTGGTTGGAGGAGTTGCCCGTAAGAAGCTGCCAGTCACTGAAATCAAAATATCGTTGCCCGCTTCGGAAAGACATTTTAATATATATATATATATAGTTCTTTTAAAATATATGAAATCAAACTGACTTGATATCTTTCAAAGTTTAGATGAAATAAAATTAAACCTCAAGCTATGTATCTATCATGAAAAATAAACACAAGACTTGATGATTAGGTTCGATCAAATAAACCAAGAAATATACGTATAATTTCCCCTATTTAGTATAAAGGATTAAATAAGGTTTGTATTAAGCTGGGTTTAGACATACTTCCTATAAGGGCAAGCCCCTATAGTTAATTACATCTTAAATGACCAAAGTCACCTAAGAAGACTCTCGATAAAAATCAGGAAATATTATCTTCAAGGAGTTTCAAAGGGTAAGACTCTTCAATGAGATCAGACGTAGAGGTGTGAATGGGAGTGGTTCAAATTTGGAACATTTTATTGTAGAAGTCCAAAGGAGGAAGAACTATGGGATGTCATGGATCCTGAGGAAAACCTCAGTGACTTCCCAAGCTATCCTATGATTTGGAGCTATCCTAATGTTTGGCTTCAATTTTGAGGGGAAATATTTAGATGTTTCATCCTGCCAATTTTATTAGTTAGGGCTGTGTGGAACTATCACCCAAATAGCCTGGAAGATGTAAGGATTTAGGTCGTGACAAACGTCAACCTCGGAATCCTAAGGCGAGTTAGGGCTTATATTGTATAACAGGGCTAGACGAAGGCCTAAAGATAAGGTGAGGATTTACGTTGCATAAGCAAGAAACCTCGAAGTCCTAAGGCTTTGTTGCTTAAGTCTAAGGAAGGAAAATTGGTTTAGCTGGGGAAGACAGGTTTTGCTGTTGAAGATGGGCGTGCTGCCCATCATGCTAGCTCCAAGCTCCTCCCCATGATGAGTTTGAGTTTTCTAGTGTGTCAAGTTATATTGTTAAATTAGGTGGCTCTATGGTTGAAGTACTTTAAATTTTATAAGGGCATATTAAAGTTGATTAGAGCGACACCGGTTAGGATCCTAAGGTTCCCTCATTCCGACATCACTATTTTCTATTGGATTCACTTAGTTTAAATGAACTTACTAAACTCAACTTAATGGGTTCCATAATTTTATTTAAACCGTGGGAAGTTTCGTTAGCAACCGTAGGTTACCTCCTTCGAGGGATTCCCGATCATCAGATAGAGACATCTTAATTTAGTTGAAGTTGTAGTTTTGTGTGATTTTTGTGATTATATTTTGAGTTTTTTTATATTTTGAATGTTGTGACGGTGAGTTTTATCTTGGTTGATTTTAGTTTTGGTTTTGGTTTTGGTTTTGTGGGTATCTTGATAGTTTTAGTTTTCATGTAGGGTGACTTCATTTTTTAGCATGCAAATTTGCAGGTATAAAAGTACAGTATGAAAGTACAAGAAAGACAACGCTGAAAATTGTAAAAGCGTACCTGGCGAGTCTTCTCGTTCCACCACCTAAAACTTAAAATGCATGTTAAGGCATTTATGCAAAGCAGGAAAAGTAAAGTTTTGGTAGTTTTCCTAAACCTATGTCATATCTTGGTCGGTGCTTAAGAGTTTAGTTAAGGACGATTTTGTTAAGCAAAACATATTAAGTTGAGTAGATCTCCGAGGTATCCAACAGATCTAAAGAAAGAAGCAGGTCTGTGCTACTCTCTCGTTGCCTGGTGAAAAATCCTGAGTTCTTTTAAACTCATTATGTTGCTTAATAAGTCATCCTGTAAATACCCTTCATGCTCAGTGAACATTGCTAAGAATAGGTTAATTATCACTTGTGATTCAATTTAAGAATTATGTGGGTGAAGACACTTAAAGAGGCAAGTTAGTGTTGTTGGGACACTTAGCCAAATTTTAACCCTAATTGGGCTTGTAGTGTTTGAAAGATGTTTTAATTTTCAATGATATTTACTTTTCTAATCCTCATTTAAATTAAACTTGATTTAGCCTAAGTCACTACTAAGCCCTTAAGACCTAGGTGAGTGTCTTAATTAGTTTTGAAAAGATTAAGCTTTAGGTGGTCTTAATTCATGATTTGAATTTTATTTGAAAATCAAAATAGGGGTATTAAATTGATTAGTTATTGACTTCAGAAGTCATACCGCTAAATCTAGGATCATTTAATTTTAATAAACTTCCAAATTTTAATAATTTAGAAATTTATTAACCTATCTTTTTAATGAGGAAAGTGAGATTGATTTCTACCAATTAACCCCTTATGATTCAAACATCAAATAAATTGATTAAGATCATAGGTTACCCATTTCCTACCTTAAATTAAGCCTAAATGTTAATTAAAGCTAAATTTCCAAAATTATACATTTTCCCCTGAGGCTCTATCACTTCATAATTTGTCAAATTCAATTAAAATGACTTTGAAATTTTTATCATACTTCACTTATGATTCATTCACGGGTCAATTAAGACATGAGAGAAGAAAATGTGATTTTTTGGAATTTAATTTAATTTATATAGTTATTTTCATGCAAAAATAGGATTTTTCAAAGTAAATTCCTAACTTGACCAAAGTGACTCCTAGTCCCTTAAAATTTTTATTGGAGGTAGACCTAAATTAGAGAAGTCTTTCGACCAAATTTCATGATTTTTTTAATTTTATGTGAATTTCAAGAATTATTTTAAGTTCTGGGGTATTTATTAAATATAAAAATATTTTAAATGGAGAAAATTAAGTTTTGTATTTTAAAAAGTCTCCCTGAGCTCGGAGAACTCAGAGGAGAAGATTTTATATTTTATCTAATTTTATTTGATTTATTGGAATTATTTTAATGAAAACTCATTTTTTAGCCTTTAAAACCATTTTTAAGCTTGAAAATTCAAATCCTTATTTAGAAAATCAAGAAAAATATTTTAATTATTCCTAAGTGCTTAGGAAGTAATTTAGAACATTTTCATGAGTTTTATTATTTTTGTGATTTTTAGAGATTTTAAATTATTTAAATATTTAAAATATCTTAAAAATCAAGTTTTTATTTTAAATGTCATTTTATTTTTAGAAAATATCCCTGATCACAGATAACTCAAAAAACTAAGTTTCATAATTTTTTGAGTTGTATTTTAATTTTAAAAAATCATTTAAATGCCAAAAGTAATGTTTATCTTTAAAAATAAACTTAAGTTATCAAATGAACTCAAAATATTTTGAAATATTTATGGTGAGTTCTCTGGATAAGGAACCGTAGTGGAGATCAAGAACCAAGTCATTCAAATGTATATATTTTCCAAAATTAATTATTTTAATGATTTAGGGTTTGTGAAAATTAAGTATATTTTAAATGACTTGACCCATGAAATTATTTCCAAAAGCTTCTCTGGTCATGGTGGACCTTCCAAAATTTTCTAATCAATATGCTAAGTTCCATGATTAATTTAAGAAAATAATGTGCAAAAACTTGAAAAATATGGATCTCTGTCTAGGAACCTCCTCTGACTTTGGAAAAATTAGTCTAGGAAGCTTCTCTGACTTTGGAAAAATTAGAAGATGTTTCGCTTGACAAAGGCTATAACATGCCAAAATTTCAAGTCAAGGGGATGTGTCAATATGCATGGAGAATCAAATAATTCTAGATATTATTTAATTAATTAAAATTATTTTATGCATTAAAAATAAAATATGCATCAAATGGA
>NW_018165521.1:454481-455564 GCF_001263595.1 Phalaenopsis equestris
CACATTATTCTCCTCTGTACATTATTCTCCTCTGTTCACTGAGCAAGAGGGTATTTTTATTTTATTTTTATGATTTTTCTACACAAAGTTATAAATTTTCCAAGTTAGGAGTATTTAAATAAATAAGAAAAAGCCCTATTTATCTAGTTAAAACGCGTGTGCCACCTCAACCTACGACGGCTCCGAAGCTCCACGCGGAGCGCTCCCATTTGACGCCGCCATCCCCCTCAGCGCTGACTCGGCCCGCTGTTTATGTCCGGAAGCATCGTTAAGCGCTGTCTGACTCGATCTTTTCTCTCTATTTGATACACGCTCGATTAAACGGCTCCCCATCATCGTCTCTAATAGAATGATCTCATGACAGTCCACTCTAAAACCTTAAGATCTCAGCCTAGACTCAACCAAATCACTTTGGATTTGATCTTATGGACTCATCTGAGTGAGACAAACACATTCATATAGTAATTAAACAATCAAATTAACTCTAAGAAAATGGGGAATCGAAATAGGCTCGGGAGGAGGTGAGGTTTTATACCTTTGCTCTGAGAAGTGAACCTTCAATCAGAGGATCTTGGCACATTTCTTATGATCCAAAGAGGCTAAGAATTGAGTCTCTAGTCTTGATGTAAGGCCTAGGTATGAATTTGATCATGGCCGGATTTGGGTGTTGGTCTAGAGCTGTGGTAGAGGCTCTGTGGAAGAGAGATTTTATGTGGCCCTTTCTTGGTTGTGTGTTCTCCTGTCTTGGTTGTGAAGGTGTGAGTAAAGTTAAGTTGAGTTTGCTGGAGTGTGGAGAAGTAATGAGCTCTGTCCTAGTTTCTGGCAAGGTTTCAAGCTCAAAATTGAGCTCCGACAATGGGAATTGATGGGGGAAAATAGTTGGAATGTACTGAGGGGATCTTAGGGAAGCTCTGTGAGAACTTTGGAGAGGCCTCTCTAAAAAAATTTCAGCACACCTCCCATGGCCGTGGAGGTGAGTTTTTATAAAAATGGCCATGGGGTGGCTCTCAGGGCATAAGTTTGGGTGCATTGTGGTGCTTAGGTGGAGGGCAGAGGAGCTCTTCAATTTGATTTGGATGAGCT
>NW_018165521.1:455847-509187 GCF_001263595.1 Phalaenopsis equestris
ATAAGGAACAACTTTGGTGAAGGATGGAAGTGGTTTTGAGCTCAATTGAGGGGTCAATTTGAGGGAATTTTGAATCTTAGTCAATTTGGTCATGTTGGGCTAGGCTTGGGTCTATCTTGGGTTAGCCTTGGGCTAAGTCAAAATTGATTATTTTAAGTGGTCAATAGGGACCCTATGAAGAGTTTTCAACATTAATTGGGCAGTAATTTGGAGGTTAAGGCAATCAATTGGATGAAATTTGGGGACTTAGCCAATTTGGGCCTAAATTTGGGAATTTTGGATTTAGGCCAAAATCAAATGGATTTGAGGCTTCACCAAGGCCAATTGATTGTTTATTTTGATGTATAGGAATGGTATGCATATTTTTCAACATTAATTGGGGCCAATTTACTAGGCTATGAGTTAAATTTGATGAGATTAGGTCATGTGATAAAAATTCGTGACCAAATTTTGGGTTTAACCTATACCAAAATTGGGCTCAAATCATGGGCCAATTAAGCTTGAATTTGGTCTAAATTGGCCATATAAAAAGTTAATTTGAGTTTAGGATTGAAATTGGGGTCAATTGAGATTAAATTGATGGACATTTGAGTTGCATTTGGGGAAATTTGGGCCCTTGAAGGAAAATTTGGGGGTTTTGGTTAAAGATGGTCAAATTGGCCAAATTGGGTAATGTGGTAGTTAAGAGAAATGAAATTGAGAATATTTGGGATTTAGAATATTAGTTGAGAGAAATGAAATTGGAAATATTTGGGATTTATTGGAATTTTAGTGGAAATAATGGGATTTTGGGCCCAAGAGGGGTATTTCGGTAATTTGGGGCTATTTAGGGGCAAAAGGCCAAGATGGGCATCTTTGATAGGATTGGGTAACTAATTACCCTAAATGAGCCATGGACCAAAGGAAATCCCATTTTGGGTCCTCTATGTACTGATCTTAGTCAACTCATAGCCCTAGTGCTGGTAGGTTTAGAGGACCATCTACATGAGTATCCCTACATGAGTATCAGATCAAGGGACCTAGGCTAGAAATTTGAGTTTAGGGTTGTGAGTGATTGTGAGTGTAGGTGGGTGTAGTGAGTGCCTTAGCTCCAGACCAACACCCAGGGTCAACCCTAAGGTCCAGCAGTCCTAAGGGTGACTCATCTTGAGTTTCCCTCATAGTGACCCCACCTATTAAGTGCTAGAGGTTATGATCAATACGTGGAACTTCAAGTTGAGTAAAAAAGAGGGTAGAATTTCTAGTGATGAGGGTTTCATGTCTAGTTTTATAAGAAAAATCCATAGGAAAGTCCTATGGCTTAGGTTACTAAAGAGGGAAAACTAAACCTCAACCAAAAGAGAGGTCAACAATCACTATATGAATTCACCTAGGGTACCCAAAATTCAAAAAGTAGCATTGACTCTCATTACACTACTTTTGGGTCCAACCAATATTTTTCTACTCTGCAGTCAATCGCAAGTACCTTGTGAGAGTTGAGAAAAGTGTTTCTTCCTTGGAAGCTGGTGGATCCAGAAGTTTATTGAAACTATAATAGAATGAAAGATGAGAACGATATGAATGTATTAATGGATCAAGCATCCCAGAATTCATCACCTATTCAGTCTTGCTTCAGTTCGAATGCACTATTAAAAAAAATTAAGAAAATAGAAAAAGAGATGCAGAATCTTATGCATGCAATTTGGAATATTACTGAAAATGTTTGATTGTCTGGATTGGAGACTGAAGGAACATTTTGAGCATACTAGTCACATTAAAGATGTTTTGTTATGTATGTTTAAGAAACATTCTTGGATTGGTGAGAATTCAACTAATGGGTTTCCTTATCTTCCCTTCTACAACTTGTATGTGCACTACCAATCTATGGGAGATATCCAGGAGGATGAGAGTAAAGAAGATGTTTGAACTTAATCTATGAACAGAACGTTTTGTTTAGTACTGCTTGTTTTTGTTGTTTTGTTATTTTGGATTGCATTTATTTTTATTATTGAAGTCTATCTATGTTTGAGTTTCGTATTTTGATGTTTAGATTTCAGTGTTATAATGTTTGGTTTGCTTTGGATACTGAATTTGATGTTTGTTGGCTTGAAAAATGTTATTTGTAATAGCACAGATTTTGTATATAAAAGTAAGTTTTTGTGTTGTTTGTGATAATTTGTTGTTAGAGTAATGTTTAATTATTATTATAAAAGTTCATTTGAGTTAATTTGAGGTTGATGTAAAGCGGTGCATAGCAGATTTCCACAGAAAATGAAATCTGGAAAGATTAAGGCATTGGAGCAAGATGTGCCCATTTACAAAGAGTCAGCGCATGATGCGCCAGATTTGGGGCAAGATGTGCCAAACTTGGCGCAAAATGTGCCAAATTCCTAAAAATGCCAGATTGCCTTAAAAACCACAAAATCACAAACTAAAACTCCATTTTTACTGTTTGGGTCGTCTGCTACCTTTTAACCTTGACCTAGGGCTTCACATTGAGCACGATAGAGAAGATTTTGGAGGCCAAAAATCCTAGTTTTCATCTTCTCTTAGTAAGAGCCTCACTTTAACTTAGAAATATTTTATTTTCATCATAGATTTTTTCTACATTATGGAAAATCCAAAATTTGATATTTTTTCTGAAAAAAAACGTGAAGAAAACTAATGGTGAAAAGTTTCTTACCAATTAAGCTTACTTGGGGAGTTAGAATTTTAATTTTGTAATTTATTTGGAATTTATTTGTATTTTCATAGAACTTCCAATGGCTCCATGAGTAAAGAGAGGAAGGTTGTCAGATGATTTCGATACAAGAAGATTTGTCAAATTCAAGGCCCAACATAGTTATAACACTCAAATAAGATCAAGTAGATTGACCTAGGAATGGTGTTTGCTAACCCGGGTGGCGAGATCGAGAGATTGATCATCACCAGAATATGGGAATGGTTTTACTACTTCACTGTAGTAGCGATTGCACCAATGATTCCGGAGTTTTATGCCAACTTGAGGTTAACTGATGACGATCACATCCTTGGAAGAGGTAAGCAAGTTGAATTTTTTGGAGAAAGCATCAGTGATTTTTATGTGCTAAAGAATATATTTTATGATGAATACATTGCATTTGTGATGAGTGATTCATCACTAGATGAAGCGATTGCCTATCTGACTGATGGAAGAGGAGAATGGAGAATTAAAATTAATAAGAAAGTTAACTTCTCTGCCTACCACTTCATCTCTACTAAATTATTGCCTATAAATCATCTTGCCAATGTAACAAAGGATATTGTTGTATTAAACTATTGCATTCCAAACATGAAATCAATAGATGTTTGTGCTCTCCTAGTTCATCATGCATGGAGCATAGCTAAAAGCTCTACAACTAGTGGTTTGGGTTACCCTGCCCTGATGTTCACTCTATGTGAGTAATCAGGAGTAGAGGCCTGTAAAAATGAGGAAAGATTACAGCCACAAAATCCAATTGGGAAATATATGGTTCAGAGGGTTGAATCATTTGTTGAGACCAGGAGTAGAGGTAATGGTAGACCCTATACATTAGTTGTAGGGCATCTACTTATCACTCTGTATCACTTGAGAACGTTATCGACCAACTCATGATTCAACAATTGGATATAGTTAATATTCAGAACCAAATTGGAGAAATTGGAGTGAGAAATTCTTATAATGATGAATATAAGCAGAGGAGAGTTCAACATGCTATAGCTTTTGAGGAAGCTTTGGTTATATATCTTATGGGTGAATCCAATTTGGAATTTCCTGGTTGCCCAAGCGTCACTTCTTATGCTCCTATTCATGATGATGAAGAAGAAGAAGAAGATGATGATGATGATGATGATGATGATGATTATTATGAGGGAGGTGCCGAAGATTGATATTTTTAGGAGTTTAGTTTATTTGTTTGGTTGTTTGTTTGTTTGTTATGTTGATTGGATGTTGGGTGGTTAACATTAAAAATGATATCATAAAAAATTTCATCATGTGTTACGAACTTAAAATTGTAATAGTAACTCTTGATTTTACTTTATCTGCATTTTTAGAATTTTTAGTTTTTATTTCTACTTTTAATTCTCAGCAACTTCTTTAGAATTTATTATGTCTCATTTTATGCTTTAAAGACTATATGTATTTTTAAAGTTAGTACCTGCAGTACACCAGAGCCCACTTTCATAGTCAGAAATCCTCTATAGGTTTCTTGTTATTTTCATGCATTTATTGTTTCCTTTCACCAACTGAATTTTGTAGTTATAGTTTTTTTTAAAATTACTTAAAATTTTAAGTTTGGGGGGGGGAGGAAGAAAATTTCTTTTAAAAATAAGTAAACTAAATTTTCTTTGTCCTCTATTAACAATATTTTTTTAAAATTTAATTTACCATAACCTGGGATATTAATATTTAACTTTAAATGACTGCACTTACATTTATGAATATTATGGTAAATTTAGGTAAAAAATTTTTAATAATGAAGGTCAATTCTAAAGTTAAAATATATTTGGTATGATAGGATAGGACTATCTTTTTTCTATTTAAGGTAAAATAAATTGTAGTTTTTAGGTGTTAAGAATTTCAGAGTTTCAAGTAAGAAGAAAAGAATGAGACTTTATGAAAATTATAAATTAATATGAATTTATAAAGTGAAGAAAGGTAAGGGTTTTGACTTTAGGAAGAGGATAGTGAAGTTCAAAACTGTTAAAAAATATCCAGATATAGTAATCCTCACTTGAAAAAAAAAATTGAATTGATTGAAAATATCCTAAAAGTAAAAAAAATAGTAATGAAAAAAATAAATAGAAAAAAGAGAAGAAAAATGAGTGAGGAGAAGCTTGAGGAGATGCCTAATCAAAAATTGGCTTCACTTGAATCAACTTAAGGAAAATGCTTTATTACATTTTTTAAACATATATTGGAGTATTAGTAGCATTATTAATAAAGTTTCATGAAGTTCTTTTTCATATGAATATTCTAAGTATCCTTTATATGACAAATTGCAATTTTTCTTAAAATGAATAGAGATTCAAAAATCTTAAATTTAATTACTAAACACTCTTATACTTAGAATTTGAATCTAAGTTATTATATATTTTTCTTAAATTTTATTATTTTATTTATTAAACTAAAGTATAGAAGTTATAAGTTAATCTCTAGCCTAAGTCATATGCTTTTATGTAGTAAAATTGTCACTTGAGGACAATTAACATTTAAGTTTGAGGGATTTTGATAGAACAAAAGAATATGTTATTTTAAGTATATATTTTATGCTTATTTTTTATGATATTACACTTTAAAAAAGAGTGTTTTCATGTTTTTATTGCAGGTATATCAATTTTAGATATTTGGAGCAAAAGTAGCAAAAATGGATGAAATTTGAAGCCAAAACAGTGAATTTTGGGAAAACAGTGAATTTTGGGAAACTGACGCAAGATCTGCAAGATTGGCGCAAGATGCGCCAAAACCCAGAGCAATGCAATCTTCAGCTAACTGGTGCATGATGCACCATTTGACAGAGAGCTGGCACATGATGTGCCATATTTGGCATAAGATGCGCCAAAGATGCCTTTTTGCGGATTAAGGTAGTTTGAGACATATTTTGCATGAATTTTTAAAACGACACTTGTTTTAAACACCCCTTGGAGTGATTCAATGCATCTAAACACCTTGGAAGATTCTTTTATGAAGGGATATGTCTCTTAGGTCAATGGACATGTGTTTTGAATTCAAAAGAGTTGACTTTTGGATAGAATTTTGGAGGGAGTTTTGAATTCTTTTTGGAGGGAGACAACATTTCATAAAAGAAAGCGAAGACTAGGGCTTGAAGAGAGTTGGAGTGGCATGTAAAGGGGGGCAGCAAGAAGACATAGAGAGAGAGAAATTCAAGGGCTTGGAGATTTTCTTCAAGGATTGTAAGAAGAGAAGTAAGGTGAGAGATTTCTTCTTAATTACACTTCTAAGAGAGAACTTTTAGGGATTTGCTTGAGAAGGATTGTGAGATAAGTTGAGTATTTTATTTCTTCTATTTTATAAACTTATTTATATATGTAAAATCTGTGTTTTATCGCATCCTTCTCTTGAATTCTGAGTAATCTTAGTTATCATTCTCCCTGCTTTGAGATTTGGTTTTGTGAAGAATTGATTTTATTTTATACGGTTTTTAATGTCAATAATTTCTAATGATTTGAACTTTGATCTTCATTTACTTTTCAATCTAGCCAATTAAAATGTTAAAATGTGTTGAGAAACATATGTTTTGAAGGGGCTATAATTTCTACAACATAGGGAGTATCATATTTGATTTCAAGGGAGAGTATTTCATCCATGGAGTTGGGTGCAAATAAATAGGAAAATATACTTTATTGGATGTAGAATTGGAGATTTTAAGGTGACAGATTAAAATTTCCAAATTGAACTAATTGGTTGGAAACTGATGCGAGATTGCTAGCCCTCAGGTGAGAGAGTTGTGAGAGCTCTAGAGTGGCAGCCGGTATCCTCCCAGCCTAACCACAAAATTAGGGACCAAACTCTGGATTAGTTAATGTTATCTATACACTCAAAAGAGGGTAAAAAATAGGACTACTCTGATTTGGCACAAAACAATTTTAAAATATTTTCAAATAATTTTAATTTCTTCACAATCCATATACTCATTGTAAAGGGGAAGTATACTTTCTTAAATTTGAACTTTCCATCACAAAAAACTTTGTTAGTTTTTGTAAGTTTACTTTTGAAAATTAGCATTTAGTTTAGTTAACTTTGACTTTCAACTGTATTTTAATTAGCATTCACTTATTGCTTAATTAGCATTTACTTTCAAACTTTGCATTTTACTTTTTGTAGTTTTAAAAATTTTACTTGACATTATAGTCTTAAAAATTTACTTATAGGCATTTTCAAATTTCCTGTGGGATCGATATCTAGGACTCTATTAGAGCTTTTTTTTACTTGAGCAATACGTATACTTGCATTATTTTTAAAGGAGATTTGCAGTTTAAAGATTTTTAAAAGATAAAACTATTTTAACTAAAGTTATTTTTGTTGGGATTAATTTGCATATTTGCTATTGTATATGTTGTGTGTATTTTTTAATATTGAAAAATATTTATAAAATTAATGCACTAAATCCACCCACATCTTTACTTAATCTCTAGGTGCATTCTTCTAGGAGCTTGTTTGACTAGATTAGCGGCTAGAGCAAATTTCAACTTATGAACAACAACCTTTGGAGCTAATCCAGGAATCTCTTTATAACTTCAGGCGAAACTATCTTTGTACTCCATTAACAATTTTACTATATCAACAGAATTTTCTTGATTGAGTTATGAGCTAACAAAGGTTGGTCTAGGCTCTTCGCTAGTTCCCAAGTTAACTTCTCTTAGTTCATCAATTGTTGACTTAATTTCTTCTTCAAATTATGGTGGAGCATCTTCAACTAGAGAATCTTTGAGATCTTCTAAAGGTACCAAGGAATCGTTGTCAGGCTCATCCGTGACAACATGGCAAAATTTTGTATCACCCACTTGCCTTATCGTGTCGAAGCCAGGACCCTGCTTTGAACTGAAAGGTCGACTGGTATTACTCCATAATGTCTCAAAAAGGTGTGACTTGTCTTTTAACCACTTCTTAGGCATGAAACCACATTGAATCAATCTCTGGACACAAGGATAATACCACTCAAAATGCAGTTCTATTAATTCAGATGAAGAAACATCTTCTAGTTTTACGTTATTTTCAAGGTTGGAAGAAGAAGAACCCTGTTAGAACTTGAGTGGTTTGACATGAACACCATGTACCTCCTTCACTTCCAAACCCTTAACTTTATTAGAATGAATCTGAGTTAGGGTCACAGTCTGCACATAGTTGTTAATCCTATCGTACATTAATTTGTAATCTTCATTCTTTTCATCGTCTAAAGAAATCGAACTGGGGCTTTCTCAGATTTATCATCATTGTTTCTTTCTTGACTTCTTCTTCCTCAGAACTGTCTTCCCGATCAAGGTTGATCACCGAATTCATTTTTCCAATGGTCCCATCATTTCTTCCTCGACCTCATCCCTGGCATCAGCCTCGGATGTGAGCTCTCAAGAAACCTTCACCATCATGCTGCAACAGAGTGGTGAGGGGCTACTAAATTAGAATTGAAATTTCTTTATCTAGTGTCTCTTCTGGCTCTTTTGCTTCATTTGGCACAGTATTTCTAGAGAAAATTATCATCTTTAGAGGTCCGTAGTAAGCAGCATCTTCATAGATTCCAACTTCATGCACGAAAAATATATGTAAATCTCGTTTAATGCACTACTCTTGACCACTATCATAGTACTTTATACACTAGTGCAAAGATGATGAAAGAATTTGGTACTGATGGATCTAGGAACGACTTAGTAGGGCATTGAAGGATGTCTTGAAATTTGTTATGTGGAATTCTGCATTTTCCTTACTAGATCACTGATCACCATAGGTAGTGTTATTGATCCAATAGCTCTTTCTCCTCTTTGATTGAAGCCTCTTTATATCATCCTGTCCATTTTGAGGTCTTGGGCATAAATTTCCAAGTTGGCTAAAGTTTGAATGTTCATCACATTCATTGATGCTCCTGGATAAACTAACACCCTGGAGACTGTAAATTTGCCAATGGTGTCTGAAATGTACAGAGGTATGTTAAGGTTTGTAATACCGATCAACAAGTCATTGTTCATGAAGGTAACACCATACTATTCTCTTAACGAGTATACCTCATCCAAGAGTTGTCTGTCAATTGAGCTAAGAAAATCTCTGGGTTGAATAAGGCCCAAACCAGAGCTTCTCTCATCTCCTTCGATTGACTCAAAGCATCGTAGATGCTTAGTTTGGCGGGCAACTTCTAAAGAGGATCTAAAAGGTTGTGCTCCACATTGTTGTTACTGGTTTCTTCAATTCCTTCCCACATGGGCACTTCATTTTCTGATGGGGTTGTCTCTCCATGAGTATCCATATACTTTACAGTCTCTCGGACCCATTTTCAGAGGTAAATTTTTTTTTGCTTCTTAAGTTGATTTCTGTTATCTCTTTCAATTCTCACAATTAGTCTCCAAATGTCTTCTCTTGAACTAGAACAACCAGCTCTTATGGAGTCATCTTGGAGTCTAAGAGTTTAAGTTTGATTCAGGTAAGTGGTCCTTCAAATTTTTAAAGTAGTATGTCACTTTCGGAGCTATCATAGCCATCCTCTTTGGTACCCTCCTTATCACAATCATTTATGTTTAATAAGATTTGATAATTATTAATAAAATTTAAATCGAGATCGAGTATCCCATGGGGGAAAAAAATAATCATACAGAGTCAGAGGTTCGAGGAATTTCTCCCCCAAATCAGAAACAACCATCTAATGAAAAGCAGCCCCTAGTATACTCATCGGGACTTCAATCTCCTTTTCCTACATGGTCTTCCCGATCTTCTTCTCTTGAGGCAGCTCTTCAAATGCAATTGATAGTGCTGGCTTAGCAGGTATTGAACTTGGAATCGAAGCATACACCAAAGCTGTGTGAATATGATGTAGCAGTTTCCTCGAGGATTTTACACATGTTGTACTCCATCCATCATCGACTGCGTATGGGGTCAATCAGAACAATAGGAAGATTCAAAATGACGTTAACAGAACTTTTCATGATATTTAAAGTACTCTTTTGGGATCCTTATGTTCCATATCTTGAGGTTGGCCTCGAGCCAATTCTTAAAAGTCAAGCAGTCTTCTATTTTATGCCCAAGCATCTTGTGGTATGCGCAGTACAATGGATTATCTTTCTTATCCACTTCCACTGGCTTTCTGGGCTCTAGCAACAAAAAATTGGATCTCTTCCTTAGACTATAGAACATCTTACCAACTACTTCATCTTTAAAAGGATATACTTTACTTAAGAGCTCTGCCAAGGAGCTTCTTCTCTCTATCGGATGATATCTTTACTGAGATGACTGTTGATCATGTTGTTGTGGTAGTTGATAACTTTACTGCAGTCATTTAGTATGAATCTTTATCGACTGCTTGTCATTATACACCGTAAAAATAGTCCTAGATTCTTGTTGAATGTTTTCACCAGTTTCTGCTTATACCTCTTCTCCATAAAACTAAGCTCCTTAGCCTCTTCTTGAAGATTGGCAGCCTTGCTAAGCAGTTTCTCGAAAGTCTTAATGGTAAAACCATTGAGGAAAAATGCTATCAGGCCATGAACTCTTCAGCAGAATCCAAATTCCATGTTGTTCTTGAAGCTGCAATTCACATTTCATATTTAATTTCCTCCATCTTAAAATAGTCAACCAATCTGGTCACTGTTTCTCGACCACAAGATCACCAACGGCGATGCACTGTTGAGCCCCAGCAACCTCTTGACAAACAAATTCTCCAATTCTACGAATATTTTCACTGAACCATTTGTTAGCTCTGCGCACCAGTCAAAGGCAACTCCAAATAAGATGCTAAAAAACTGGTGGAATAACAAAGCATCACTATCCCCCCCACGCATTACAAAAAATAGCATGGAAGTGAGCAATATGTTGTCAGAGGTTTCTTGTCCCATTGAAAATCTTAAATAGAGGTGGTACAAAGCCTTTAGGTTATTGGATAATCAAACTCTTTAGGATAAAGTCTACCCCTCAGAATCAATGCTTCCTCCTTAGACTGGGCTAAGGCCTCTCGTACTATTGTTCAACCACCAGCTTGAGATCCTTCTCCGACATTGGACTTTGGATAGAGTCCTTCTTAGGTTCCTCCCCTCTGTTGACGGAGTGAAATTCTTTTCTTCCATCCATGATCTTGGTAACCTCTACAGACGATTCTTTAGGCGGTTGAGGCTGGCTTTGAAGCATGGCTATGGCTTCCATCATCTCCCCATCTTATTTTCCATGCAATCAATCATCTCGTCCTATTGCTAAAGGAGCCTTTGTAATGAATCTGATTCATCTCTCAATATGAGTGCCCAAGCTTCCTGTAGAGACGATGATGCTCGTGTCTCGACCATGTTTACCTCGACATATTCTTCCTCCATTGGATCGGTCAAATCTTCATTGAACTAATTATTCCTTTCTTGGGACAACTGCTTGAGATCTTCCTCAGTTTCTCCAATGTTGCCTCAATTGAATTTTCTTTAATGTTCTTAAGATCCACTAGCGGAAGCTGATGAATCTTCTCTTCTAAAGTAAAAGCAATTTCTTTGGGCTTGAGATACTCCTCAGAACCTCTGACCTTGATCCTACCACTAGTTACCAGCTTGACAATTTTAGGTTGCCACATCATCTCTTTTGGTTCAGATAGCCTAGAGCCAGATGGCCTGTCGACGGTACCAACACGTTGATGAGTGGTGTGAGCTCCATTTGTAGACTAGATACTATAGTAGAGAATGCATCATCTCTACTTGATCTTTTTCTCAAGGAATGGGATTTCTCTTGCAAAATTATCCTTGGTTCAAGGTGGGCTTTGGCGAGTACTCGTCCTATCCTTCTGAGAATCTCATTGACTAAATAGTTTTCCTTTGCTGCTAGCTTCTTGATTATGGTATGTAATTAACACATCAAAATAGCCCTAATATTATTCTCCCTTTAACCCTTGTAGTGGAAAGGTCAAGGTAGCGTAGCAGCAATATTTCTGGTATCTTCCTCATCTTGGGCTACGACGAGTGGACTCTGCTCCCTCCCAATAGCGGTGAAGTCTCAGGTAATCCAATCTTATCTTCTACATCTTGTGTAAGGGCAACATCCTCAACAACTTTCAACTTCTTTATCTTAGAAACCTATTGACCTCACTTTTGGTTGAGGTTTAGTTTTTCCTCTTTAGTTGCCTAAGGTCTAGCCATAGGACTTTCTTATTGACTATTCTTAGAAAACTAGACAAGGATCCCTCACCATTAGGAATTCCAAACTCTTCTCTTCTTAACTTGAAGTTCCACATATTGGTCCTAATTTCTAGCACTTAGTAGGTGGGGTCATTGTAGGGGAACTCAAGATGAGTCACCCTTAGGACTGCTGGACCTTAGGGTTGACCTTGGGTGTTGGTCTAGGGCCGAGGCATTCACTTGCAATCACTTGCACTCACAATCACTCACTACCCTAAACCCAAAATTTCTAGGTTATGGTCCCTTAATACTTTTGGGAGACTCCTGTAGGTGGTTCCCTAAACCCACTAGCCCTAGGCTAGGGCTTGGCTAAGACCAGGCTTAGGGCTTGGCTAAGACCACTACATAGAGGACCCAAAATGGGGTTTCCATTGGTCCATGGCTTATTGAGGGTGATTGGCACTCCAACTCTTCCAAGATACTCAACCTGGCCTTTTGTCCCTAAACTCCCCAAATTACCTAGATACCCTCGGGACCCCAAATTTGGCCAAAATTTCCAAATCTACCCAAAATACCCAACTTGGTTCAAAAACTATTTCAAACACCTTGAAAACACCCAAACTACCCAAAATCACCAAAATTGGCCAAATTATCAAAATACCCCACCTTAGCCCAAAATTCCAAAAATTCCAAAAAATCCCAAAAATTACCAAAACCTCCCAAATATTCCCAATTTCATTTTTCTCAACTATTAAATGACCCAATTTGGCCAATTTGACCATCTTTGACCAAAACCCCCAAATTGCCCTTTAAAGGCCCATATTTTCCCCAAATTACCCCAAATGTCTATCCAATTGGTCTCAATTTACCCAAATTTCAATTCTAAACTCAAATTCACCCTTGATGTGACCATTCTAGACCAAATCCAAGCTCAATTGATCCATGATTTGAACCCAATTTTGAGCTAAACCAAAAACCCCAATTTTGGCCCTATGACTTGGTTCCACCAAATTGAACTCATAGCCCACTCAATTGGCCATAATTTTTGTTAATAAATATTCTTAACATTCCTACACATCAATTTTGACCTTCAATTGGCCTTGGTGAGACCTCAATTTCATTTGACTTCAACCTAAGCCCAAATGCCCCAAATTTACCCCAAATTGGCCATGTCTCAAAATCTCACCAAATTGATGGTCTTAGCCCCAAACTTTCTACTCCATCCCTTCAAGAAAAATCTTCACAACATCTCCCTTGATCATTTGAACCATTCAATTTGGACTTAGTTGAAGGCTATCCCAACCTAGACCCATGTCTAGCCCAACATGCCCAAATTGACCAAATTTCAAAAATTCTTCAAATCGACCTACCAATTAAACTCAAAATCACTTCAACCCTTCACCAAAAATCTTCTTAACAATCACCTACACAATGTTGATCAACCAATTAGGCCAATTAACATGACTAACCTAGCCCAAACCCAAACTTTGATCACTTGAACCCACATTGAACCTATGCATTAAAGATGGCCTAACTACCCCAAAGTCATCAAATTAACTCCATCTCAGCCATTGGTTAGACCCTAAGACTGAGGCCAAAACCCATATAACCATCTAAACTAAGCTATGGACCAAAATTCTCCCAAATTAAGTGATCTTATTTCCAAAAATGCACATGCTTAAGATACCCTTACCAAAACTAAACCCCATTGCATTAAATTGCTTTGACAGATTCCCCTGGATACCCTGAGCTCCTAACCACCTCCCCCGACCATGACCAGTCGGCCTAGTCACCGGAGAAGCCAAAACTGAGGGCCACTCCCCCTTGAATTTAACCCAAATCAAACTTAGAGGCCAACTCAGCCAAATCAAATTGTAGAGCTCCTCTGCCCTCCACCTAAGCACCACAATGCACCCAAACTTATGCCCTGAGAGCCACCTCATGGCCATTTTTATAAAAACTCTCCCACGGCCATGGGAGGTGTGCTGAAATTTTCTTAGAGAGGCCTCTCCAAACCTCACACAGAGCTTCCCTAAGATTCCCTCAGTGCATTCCAACCACTTTCCCTCACCCATTTTAACCCTAATTTTGAGCTTAAAAATTAGGGCAGAAATAGAACATCTCTGAAAACTCCACCAAAATTCGATTGCTTGTGCCCACACCTTCACAACAGTAAGAGAAGACAAAGCCCCATCAAATTACCATCTGAAATAGCCTCTAAAATAAATAGCCTCTACAATAGCTCTAGACCAACATCCAAAATTGGTCTTGATCAAAATAACACCTAGGCTTTACACCAAGACTAGAGGCTCAATCCTTAGCCTCCATGGATCCCAACGAACGTGCTAAGAACCTCTGATTAAAGCTTCACTTCTCATAGCCATGGTACAAAACTTCTCTTATTTCCGAGCCTATTTGAACTCTTCATTTGTTTTGAGTTGATTTCATGGCATCATAACCATATAGATGTGATCTTCTAGTATAGGAGAGCATTTAAAAAAAAAATCATCTAATTTGGATAAGAAATGAGAGAGATCTTAAGGCTAGAAGATGGATGGTTCTCGGGCTAGGCTATTAGGGACGATGACGGGGAGCCGTTCGATCGCTCGTGTATCAGATGGACGGTCGAGATCAAGCCGGACAGCGCTTCGGAACATAAACCACGGGCCAAGTCAGAGCTGAGGTGGACGGCGACGTCAAATGGGAGTGCGCCGCGTGGAGCTTCGGAGCCGTCGTAGGTTGAGGTAGCGTCGTGCGTCTAAATAGATAAATAGGGATTTAATTAATTTAGAAAATGATCTCTAACTTCAAAAATTCATATCTCTAACTTCAAAAATTCATATCATTCATATCTTGGTGTATAAAAATAAAAAAAATAAAATAAAAATACTCTCTTGCTCAATGAATAGAGGAGAACAATGTGGAAATAATTTTAAGTCTATGTGATGCATATTTTATTTTTAATTAATTAAACATTGATATCACTATGACTTAAAATTTTGGCATGTTGTTGCCTTTATTAAAAGAAACATTCCCTGATTTTTCCATAGTCAGAGGAGGTCCCTAGATAGAAAATCATATTTTTCAAGTTTATATGCATTATTTGCTTAAATCAATCATGGAAATTAGCATGTTGCATAGAAAAATCCAAGAAAATTTTGGAAGGTTTATAATGACTAGAAAGCCTTTACGAAAATTTTCCATGGGCCAAGTCATTCAAAATACACCTAATCTTCACAAACCCTTAATCACTAAGATAATTAATTTTGAAAAATACAAATAACAAAATGACTTAATTTTTTATCTCCACTGTTATTTGGGATCCAGAGAACTCACTATAAAAATTCCAAAGTATTTTGAGTTCATTTGGTAGCTTATGTTGATTTAGAGTTTAGGGTTTAGGGTTTAAGGTTGTTTTTTGAAAAGTGTTTCAACCAAACATGCATAATACATTAAAGAAGTAGTAAATTGTAGAAATAAAATGACAATAAATAAACAGTAAATACATACTTGTCATCTTCTCCCTGCTTCCGTTGAAACTTAAGCATTCATAATCATTTATATATTGCAAAGTAAAGCCAAGTGCTACATGAGCAAGTAGTTTTAAAGACTTAATAGTTTAAGTTCTAAAGAGACCATAATTCATAACTAGGTGGGGTCATTAAAGGTTTTAAGAATGGTTTTCTAGAACAAAGCATAATAAGTTCAATTTTTTTTAAAATATCCAAAATATTATAAAAGTGTTTGGAGTATAGCCTTAAACAACTTGTAAGTTTCCTTAAGACTTTCGAGCTCATTTGAACTCACTATGTTGTTGAATAGATCGCTCTGATGTTCATCAGATTTAAATTATGCTCAGTGTTCTATCTCATTTAACCCATGAGAAAGGGGACAAGCAAGCTTGAGCTTGTAGTGTTTGAAGGAGATTAATTACAGTTTATCTTCCAACTAATCCTCAAGTATCTTTAGATTAAACTTAACTAACTAGAAAGCTTAAAAGACATTGGGAGTGAACGTGTAATTTTGGAAAAGGTTGCATTAAGAGCATTTAATTAAAAGATTACCTATGACTCAACCATTGGTTTGGGATTCTAGATTAGTGGAATATTGACTTCTTAACTTAGGTCCCAAACATTTAAATCATTCAAGTCAATTTCATCTTCTAATGTTCAACAATTTTAATAATAACATTTATACCCTTCTTTTCTAAAAGCGGAGATTAATTGGTTTCTACCTCTTACCCTCATGTTTCAATCACCTTAGGATATTGCTTAGGCTCAAATATTACCCTTTAAACTCTTAGTATACACTACATTTTAATTATGGGAGAAGGTTAAAATTACAATTTTGCCCCTAAGGCTCCTATCTTCATAAAACTTTTAAATTAAGTAACATGGGCTTGAAAACATGTTGACCTATATCTCATGGGTTAATTGAGGTACCAGAAAAGAGATCATGTTTTTTATTTTTATTTTTATTTATATAATTATTTTTCTCCAAAAATAGGAATATCTAAGGTTAATTCTTTTAATCATTCAAAGTAAAGTTTTTGTCCTTAGGAAAATTATTGGAGGTTCACCTAGGTCTTAGGACCACTTGGGTTGAGTTTCATGAATTTTTGAATTATTTTTAAAAATTTATAATTATCTATTTATTTTGATAGTTAATTAAATGGCAAATTTATTTTATTTAAAAAATCAATTTTCTACTTTTTATTGATCTCTCTGACTTCAAGAAACTTAGAGAAATTTATTTTCTATTTTTTTATATTTATTTTAATTTTTTATAATTATTTTAGTAAAAAATAAGAAAATACATTTTTAGGCATTTAAAAATACATAATTTTATTTATAAAATTAAGAAAAATATTCTAATTGCTCTAAGTGGTCAGAGAAAAAATAGTAACATTTTGGGGTATTTTTATATTTTTGTGACTTTTTAAATTTTTAATTATTTTTAAATTCAAATATAGTCCAAACTTGAAGTATTTATTTTAAGGTCAATTTTATTTTTTGTTACATGTCTCTGGTCACAAGGAGCACTCCAAACCACTTTTAATTATTTTTTTATTATATTTTAATCATTATAATTATTTTAGTGCCAAAATCTATTTTTTCTTAAGAAGATATACTTTAGTGGTTAAATCCATTTAAAATGGATCCGAATTTTTACAGATGCTTAATATGTTTAATATCTTCAGTGATGATCAATTTTTATGATTTTTTGAAATATACATTATTTATTTAATTTTTTATGGGCTTTAATGACTTAAATTAAGAAATTTTGTTTTAAAAATATTTAAACTTGGGCTTTATTTTTGTATGTCCCTTTGACCACAATGGACATACCAAAAAAAACCTCATAATTTTCTTATTTATATAATTATTTTAAGCAAAAGAAGTTATTTAACCTTGGAATTTAGGGTTTACCATGTTAGGGGTGCTCTCTAACTTTGGAAAAAATCAGGGAACACTCCCAACCACAAAGAGAACAAACCCTCAAAATCTCTTTTTTTGTGATTAATATTTGATTAGTTAAGATTTAATGAATGATTAGGGTATATAATTAAATTAAAATTAAATATAAATTAAATAATTTTTATTTTTAGCACACATGATTCTTCTCTGTTCACTGAGCGCAAGGGTATTTTTATTTTATTTTTATGACTTTCTACACCAAGTTATGACTTTTCAAAGTTTCTGATTTAAATAAATCATTTAAATAGCTAATTTCCTACTTATCCAAGCGGGGCTGACTCGATTATTGGCAGCACCGATACTCCACGCGAAAAGCTTCCATTCTTCATCGCCTTCTGTGTTAGAGATGACTCGACAGTGCTTTATGTTGTGTTTCCTCCTCTGACTCCTTCGTCGTCCGATGGATGAACACGCAAATGAATGACATCTATTCACCGTCCCCAACTGATCTAACCCGAGAACCGCTCATTTTTTAAACCTAAGATCTCGCTTGATACTCAACAAAATCATATGGAGTTTGATACTATAGCTTCGTCTAATCGAGAAGAACACATCCATACGGTTAAATGCATATGAAAAACATGTTCACATCACAATTGGTGAAACCGAGCACGATTTTAGGGTTACTGAGCTATACAATTGCCCAAGAGCTGTGGTCTCGATTGGGTTGGTTGC
Source organism: Phalaenopsis equestris (assembly GCF_001263595.1). NCBI lineage: Eukaryota > Viridiplantae > Streptophyta > Magnoliopsida > Asparagales > Orchidaceae > Phalaenopsis > Phalaenopsis equestris. The sequence goes on from NW_018165521.1 coordinate 473,784, forward strand.
AGACATTAGTTGTGACCTTACAAAGCTCCTCCAAGCACCAATTTGAGCTGATGTTGAGTCCACACTAGAGTTTGATCAGAGGGTGATTTGGGTTTGGTCTTAAAGTGGGTTAGAATGCTTGAAATGAAGGGGCTTCGATAGGGAACTTCCTTGTTTGGTGTGGGGTAGCTTTTAGGATGATCAACTTGGGGTTTTATGGAGTTTGGTGGAATGACAAAAAAGGCTCTGTATTTCAAGCTTGAAATTAGGGTTAGACAATAGAGGGAGTGGTTGGAATTTAATTGTGATGAACATAGGATGGTCTGGGAAAGCTTTTAGAGTAATTTGGAAGGATCTCCCTACACAATTGACAACACTCTCTTTATGGTAGTGAGAGAGGTAGTTTAAATAGAGGAGGAATTAGGGCTTAATTTTCCAAGCTAGGTGGTGGAGAAGGTTTCTTAGGTGGAGGGCTGAGCGGCACAATTAGCTAATGGGAGTCAGACAAATTGGATGGGTGAGAATTTGGGTTTGAGCGAAGCATGACCTTCTTGATTTTGGGTTTTCCGATGACTATGCCAGCCGGTCAAGCTAGGGGAGGTGGCTAGCTAGTTCAAGAAAGGTCAAAGAAGTTTTAATTGTGATTAGTTTGGAAATTTGATGGCTGATGGCATGGGATAGAGAGCTTGCCAAAATGGGGGAAAATATCCTTGATTTAGGGAACCCTTGGTCCAAGGCTCAAGATTTGATTCATGAATGATTTGATTAGCATCCCAAGGGCCTTAAGAATGGCAGAGATGATTAGGCTTGGTTAACACAAAATATTTAGGTTAATTTGGAGCTTAGGCTTAGAATTAGGGTTTGGACAAAAATTTAACTTGGGCTTAATTTAAAAAATATTTGAAGGGTTCAATTGATCCAGATGCCATGAAGAACATAGGAAGTGAAATTGGGGGAATTGAATTGATTGCAAAGCTTGATTTAATGGAATTTTGAAGTTGGGTCAATTTTGACGTAAATGATTTGGGCTTGGATTTTGGTTAGGCTAGGGTTTGTATCAAGACCAAATGAGGGTTCAAATTGATCAACTGGGATGTTATGAAGAGTTTGGAATTTAAAATTGAGAGAATTAAATTAGTTATGGAGCCCAATTTGATGAAATATAAAGGTATGGTCAACTTGATGATTTTGGCCCAAAATTTAAATTAGGGTTTTGAAGTTAGTCAAATTGGGCATCATATTGGTGTAAGTTGGGATTGGACAAGTTGATAAATGATTTAGATTTAAAATTAGGTGAAATTGAATTGAATTTGGTGGAAATTTGGATGAATTTGAGGAATTTGGGCTTTTAGAGGCAAAATTGGGAATTTGGTCAAAACTAGTCAATTTGGTTATATTGGGTCCATTGGGTGGTTGGAAATAGTTTAGGGGAGGTTTGGAATGATTTGGGAGTTTTTGAAAATTTTTTGGACTTGATGGGTATTTTGGTAATTTTGGCAAATTTAGGGGTATTTTGGGGAAATTGTGGTGCTTTGGTAAATTTGGATATTTTAAAATGGTTTGACATGATCTTTGAAGAAATATTGAAGATTTTGGCTACTTTTGAACCTTTTAGGGTTTTACGGGAACTTGGTAATTTTTGAGAAGTTTGGGGCTAAATTGCCAAAATTGGGTGTTTAGGTGGGATTGAAATTCATTGAAGATGCCAATCATAATGTTACCTTATTTAAGTCATGAGAATAAGGGACAACTCATTTTGGACCCTTCATGTGTGGTTCCAAGCCACCCTAGCCAAAGGGCTAAGAGCTTGGGGACCACCCACTTGAGTTTTCTAAAGAGCAAAGGAAATAAGTACAATTGGTGTAATTTCAAGGTATTAGGAAAAGTGGAGAATTTTGTTGTGCTTGAGTGTGTGGAAGACCAAACCCTAGCCATCTAGGGTTGCCCTAAGTTCAGTTCTGTGGGACTTATGCTTGAATCCTCACATGTTGGTCTCAACATTCCAAGTGTCAAAGGTTCAAGATCATTCATGTGAGTCCCAGAGAGGGTAAGGAAGTAGTTTGAATTTCTATGTAGGTGGTTTTCATCTCTAGTTTTCTAGGATAGTAAAAAAAAAGTCTTATGGTTAAATCTTAAGCACTAAGAGAAAGGAAAGACATCTGCAAAATTGAGGTTAACACGCTCCTCTGACTTGGCTCTCTTTATTGTTAAACTTGGCTCCTCTTTTTATTGACATCATATTCTCACAGTCACCACACCTTAAAGTATATTGAATCCAAAACAGTCAAAAAAACATGCCAAAAGAATAGCGAGTGATAGAGGGGTAAGGATGGAGAGAGAGAGAGTTAAAACAATAGATAATAATAAAAGAGTGTGTCCTTATTCATGACATGGGTCCCTATTTACAGGATTAGGTTCTAACGTTACAAAAAAAACATATTCGGTAATTGCAAAATTATTTGCATATAATATGATCGACGACTGATTCGATCGATGAGGGTTGTCAATCGTCTGGTAAGTCTTGACTCAATCAATATCTAATCCGAAAAAGTGTTCCTCGTCGATCGTCCTAAAAGTTGATTACCTCATTAGGGGAGCTTCTCCTGCGCCTTCTGTCGATCATTCGAACAAGATGTTTCTTTGCCAAAATTCAGCCCAAAGATGATCGTTAAAGGCTTTTTTCGTTTGGTCGTATCTTCTTTGTGAGCCATTCATTTGCCTTCAGATTGGTTCTGACATATTCTTATATATACACTACAAATGTCTTTGTTTGATAAGTTCATTTTATTAGAAAATAAATAGTATGATAGCATTAATTATAATTTGCTCCAAAGAAAAATAATTGCACTTAAATTAAGTCGCTCGATAATACAACTCGTAAACCTAGTCATAAAGACTTAATTGTTATCATATGAAACAAACATTATTTAAACAACCAGTCAAAATAATAATGAACTAAACAAACATAAACACAAAAGCAAAAGCTGAAGCTCTGAGTTTAAACTTTATAAATAATTTCGAAGCATTAACATAACACTAAATTATAAATCATTTAACCTATAATCCCTTTTCATATTTGAGGTTTTAAATAATTGACAAAAAATGAATTTCACAGGAAAAATTGAGGATAATTGAGAATTAAAAGATCTGAAAGTAATGATTTAACAGCATGAAGTACTAATTTATATTTTAATAGATAATATATAAAAAATAATTTGGTGCAGAGATTCGTCACGTCTCTGGCTCGAATGACGTGGATTTCGATTAACTTTGAATCAGACAGCAATCTCTTGACAAGAATCGCAAAAGAATTTGCAGCCCTAGTTTAAATCAAATCAAATCGTCCCACCTGAAAGCTGAACAGATCTCTCCACCTACTTTTTCAAAATAATCCTCTTTTGAAGGAGAATCGAAATAACTCAAATCTGCATGTTAAGAATCCTCTTAAGATGTAACACTATGGTATCAACAATCGCCAAAATCACATCACCATAATTCATGAGAATATCAATACTTGAGTTTTCCCAGTTTGTAACACAAAACACATAATGAAAATAGAATTTTTTTTAATAGTAAAAGCAAATGAGTTAGTTTTCCTTAGCGTGGATTGCGTTCCCCAACGTTTCAAAAGCCGTCTGCATGAACGAGACGAAACCGTCCTCGGTCCACCCCTCGACCGGGTCCGCCTCAAACGACCACTCGATCTTGCACCCTTGCTCGCCGGCCGGAACCACCTTAATGGTGGCCAAGTAGTCACCAAAGCCCATGTTGCTCTCCGTAACCACGTAGGAGTAGCAGCGGTCGACCGGGTCGAACGAAACGAGCCGCTCCTTGGCCCAGTTGCGCCCCTCACTGCAGAACCTGACGCAGCCGGGTTTGTTCTCCTCGCCCTCTAACTTGTAACACGTGTCCAACGGTAGCCATTTGTGCACCCCGCAGAAATCACCGGCGATAGCCCATGCCTCCTCAACAGTCGCCGCCGGGAAGCATGCAGCCATCGTCTTCGCCCATTTTTTTGACTCCATTTTTGCCTGAGAGAGAGAGAGAGAGTGGGAGTTTCGATGTTCCTGGAGCACATTTTTATTGTCGCTATGTTGCTGCGATAATCGCGCTTATTGATGGGACACCATTGAAAAAGGCAAGTTATCACCACTAAACTAGTCTGCATGAAGTGATAAGATTCAGGCTTTTTTAAATCACTTGGTTCCTATGTATATGCACAGCTGACATTTAAAATTTAATTTTTAAATTATATCAGTTAATTTTAACATGAAAAAGTGTGCTTAAATTTTTTTTAGTGAAAATAACGATAATCTATATATATATATATAAGAAACATTGGACAATGCAAAATGAAACGAAAAATAAGAATAGGGTGGTATTCATGTAAGAATAAGTTATTTATGTAGTCTATGGAAATAAAAAATTAAAAAAAAAAAACGTAACACCTTGGAGCGTTACAACGTGAAAAAATTAATAATATAAAAAAAAAAACAACTGATATATGTAGACGAAGAAAAAAAAATGAAATGTGCCTAGTGAATGTGCATTCGCCCATATTTCGGGCAAATTACCATATATAAATTTATATTTTTAAATTTAAAAATCATAATTTATATTAACAAAGTACCTAGTTTTAAAATTTGTTCAGAAATAAATAGATAATGTATACAACAAAAATATAAGCATGAATTTGAATATATCAAGCAACATTAATGGAGTTTCAGGTGATTGAAGTTTTGTGCCGAAGAGCGAGAAGTGATAGACAAGTGATCGGTCGACACAATCAAATCGATCGATTGACCATCGACAGGATGACCTTAACCGAGTTATCGGATGACTTTGATCGATCAACTGAACCCCACGGCGGAAGCGATTTGTTGTATATGATTGGTAAACATAACTGATCGAAACCTAAGCATCTGATGATCGACGAATATTATATTTCCTTTGTATTATAATATAATTTTTATTCGAGCGACTCATCGACAACTATTCCCTCTTTTTTCTATATATGTATTTTTAGACACCTATAAGTAGGTGGTCGGGACAAAAATGAAGCAAAATATTCTCTATCGTTGGACTTTATTTTTTCTCTCTTACTTCTCTTAGCTCTAACTCTCAGGGTATGACACGGAAAGATATTTTAGGATTCGACATCCTGAAAGCTGGTGCAATGAGTGTGGACATAAAATAGATCAAGCAGAACACCTGATGAAGGGAAATCATAACAAAGAGATGCAGCTCAATGGAATTCACATAGGAATCGGTGCATCCAAACATCCAAACATTCAACTTTTTCAGCGGTGATCTGTTGCTCCTCCAAATAGTTGATTGATCATGGACATTGACTCACCACCCAAATCAATTATCGATCTAAGAGATCCAACCAATCCATTAAAAAAAGTTTGAATTATTAACCAATCTGCAACGCATGGTGTGGACACTTCCTAAGGAGATCTTTAAATCTTTCCCAGACTTCATAAATTGATTCTCCTTCAAACTGACAAAAAGATGTAATATTGTTTCTATGCTTTGTAGTTTGTGAAGGTAATATTTCGATAAAAACTTTTATGATAAGTCTTCCCAAGTTTTGATGGATTCAGGTGCTAACGAGTTTAACCACATCTTAGTTTTATTACTTAGTGAAAGAGGAAAAAGTTTAAGTCTGACGACATCATTCTACACTCCATCATATTTAAAAGTAGCACACAATTCTAGAAAATTAGCTAGGTGTAAATTAGGGACTTCAATTGGTGTTACCCAAACTGATTGTTATGCACCGTTTGGATAATTACATGTTTAAGCTCAAATGAATTGGCAGTTACAGCATGATTTTGTATACTCAAATGAATTTCATCTAATGTAGGATTAGCATAATCTCTTAAAGGTCTCTAATGATGCTCATTTTCATTTTCAACATTACTCAAATTACATGCCATTTTGCTAATATGATATATTACTTTTTGTTATTTTCAAATTTTTCTAATAGTTCTTTCTAACTCAGAATCGTAAGGCAGTAAATTTTCAGATCTTACACTACGCAAAAATAAACACAATAAATAATTAAAATAAGCAAACACTCTAAACTATGAAAATATTCAAACTAAACTGCAAACACTCTTTTTTTTAGTTTAAAATAAAAATAATTCAAGTTATAAAATAACTTACTACTACTTTTCATTACTTCTCCGGCAAACGTGCCAAAAAATTGATGCAGGTGGATTTAGTGTGTTAATTTTGTAAATATTTTTCAACATTACAAAATACACACGACAGATACAATAGAAAATATGTAAATTAATCCCAACCAAAATAACTTTAATGTAAATAGTTTTATCTTTTAAAAATTATTTAAATTGTCAAATCCCTTAAAAATGATGCTAGTATACATAATGCTCGAGTAATAAATGACTCTAATTGAGTCCTAGATACTGATCCCACAGGGAAGTTAGAAATTCATTTTAGTAAATTTTTAAGATTATAATGAAAAATATAATTTTAAATTACAAAAATGAAGTGCTAAATTTGAATATAAAGTAAAAGAGTGAATGTTAAATAAAATTCAGTAAAAAAGACAAAGTTAATTAAACTAATTACTAAACTTTTAAAAGTAAAATTACGAAAATTAAATAAAGTTTTTGTGACAAAAAGTTCAAATTTAAGAAAGACAAAAAGTTCAAATTTAAGAAAAAGTTCAAATTTAAGAAAGCATCATTTCCTTATACAATGGATATATGGACTGTGAAAAAATTAAAATCATATGAAAAAATATATATAAATTATTTTGTCGCAAATAGGAGCAATCCTACTCTTTACCCTCTTTTGAGAGCATAAAAAATATTGGCTAATCTAGAGTTTGGTCCCTAATTCTGTGGTTAGGCTGGGGGGATAACGACTGGCACCTCCAAACTCCTACTCCCTCACCTGAGAGCTAGCATTCTTGCATCAGTTTCCTATCAACTAGAAAAAATTGGGGATTTTACTCTGTCACCTTAAAATCTCCAATCCTGCATCCAAAAAAGTATATTTCCCTATTTATTTTCACTCAAATCCATGGATGACATCCTCTCCCATGAAATCAAATGTGATTCTCACATATTGTAGAAATCATAGTCTTTTTGGAATATATGTTTTTGTTGACCTCACTTTTGGTTGAGGTTTAGTTTTCCCTCTTTAGTTGCCTGAGGTCTAGCCATAGGACTCCATAGGACTTTCCTCTGAGGTCTAGCCATAGGACTTTCCTGTTGACTATTCTTAGAAAACTAGAAAAGGAACCCTCACCATTAGAAATTCCTTGCTCAACCTTGCTCAACTTGAAGTTCCACATATTGGTCATAACCTCTAGCACTTAGTAGGTGGGGTTAGTGTGGAGAATCACAAGGAGAGCCCCTATAAGACTGTTTGACCTTAAGGTTGAGCCTTGGTGTTGGTCTGGAGCTTGCTCAGTACACTCACTGTCACCTATATCCACTCACAACCCTAAACCCTAAATTGTTAACTTTGATCCCTTGATCTTTTTTGAGACTCGTGTAGATGGTCCCCTAGACCAACTAGCCCTAGGCTAGGGTTTAGCTAAGACTAGTACATTGAGGACCCAAATGGGGATTTCATTGGCCCATAGCTAATGTAGGGTGGTTGGCACCCCAATTCTACCAAAGTTTCCAATTTAATCTTTTTACCCCCAAATTACCTAAACACCCCAAAATCCCAAATTTGGCCAAAAATCCTCAAAATCACCCAAAATACCTAAATTTGTCCAAAAATCATTTCAAACTATTTCAAAATACCCAAATTGCCCAAAACTACCCAAAAATTCCAAAATTACCAAAATACCCCAAAATTTGCCAAAATTACTAAAATACCCTTGGCACCTCAAAATTTCCCAAAACATCCAAAATCATTTCAAATTCCTCCAAAACCAATTTGGACCCTCCAATTGAAGCCAATTTGACCATTTTGACCAAAACACCCAAATTGCCTTTAAAGGCCTAGTTTCCCCAAATTCATCCTAAATGTCGATCAATTTAGACCCAATTTCCCTCAATTTCAATTCTAAACTCAAATTCACCTTTCATTTGATTAATCCAGACCAAATTTAAGCCTAATTCGCCCATGCTTTGAGCTCAATTTTGGCCCTATGACTTAATCTCACTTAATTGAAGCCTACTAAATTTGCCCCAATTTGAATACTAAACTCTTCATAATAATCATACACATCAAATTTCACTTTCAGTTGGCCTTATTGACGCCTCAATTTCACTTAATTTTAACCCAAGTCAACAAAATTCCCAAATTTGCCCCAAATTTGCTATGTTTCTAAATTTCACCAAATTGAATGTCCTAACCCCAAAATTTACACCCAATTTGTGTTGAAAACTCTTCATGACATTTCTATAGACCATTTTTAACCATCAATTTGGACTTAGCCCAACCTAGACCCAAGTCTAGTCTAACATGCCCAGATTGACCAAAATCCCAAAATCCTTCAAATTGAGCTTCCAATTAAACTTAAAATTACTCGATCCTTCACCAAAAATTTTCATGACAATCATTTACAAAATATTGATCAATTAATCGGGCTCAAAATCATGGCTAGCCTAACCCAAACCCAGCTTTTAGCCATTTGGACCCAAGTTGAACCCATGCACAAAAGTTGAACCCATGCACCAAGTTGAACCCATGCACAAAAATTGACTTAACCATGTCTAAGCCTCTAAATTAATGACCCCACAACCACCAAATATACCCTATGGACCAGGCTAAACCCACCTAGACCAGCCAAGATGAGATATGGACCCATGGCCCCTTAATTTAAGGGATTTCAACCCATATTTGGCCTAAACTCAAATATCTTCTTCATCATCACTTACTCTTGGGAGTAAATAATAATTAACTCTTTTCTGACCTCCCAAAGCCAAGAAGTGACTGAACCCTGACCAGCCACGTCCTCAGCCACCGGAAACAACCAGCTCAAGTGAGCCCCAAGTGGCCAAAACTCAAAATTGAACTTCCCTGACTTGGCTCACTCCCATTGGCCATTACAGCCCTTCTTCCCTCCACCTTAGCAAGCTTTAGCACCCAACTCCAAGCCCTAAGCTCCACCAGGAAACCATGGCTTTAAATGAACCTCTTCATGGCCAAGGAAGAGAGTGCTTGGAACCTTAAGGAAACTCTACCAAAATCTCACCAAAGCTTCTCCAAACCATCCCAAGTTCAATCCCATTGCTCTCAGCCATTGATAGTCAACCCTTGGAGTCAATTTCTCCACTGAAATTTGCCCTAAAACTAAGACAAATCTCTCCACACCTCCACAGTGCACCAAACTTCAATTAATTATGCACACACCATACCCATAGTGAAATATGTTGATTCCACATAAAAACCCCCTCTCAAACAGCCTCTAACCTAGCTCTAGACCAATACATGAAATCAAGCTTGATCGAAATCATACCTTGATAATTCACCAAGGCTTGAGACTTCATCAGGAGTTTCGTTGGGTCCAATCAAAGCTACCACAACCATCTGATTGAGGCCTGCCCTATCAGACAAAGGTATTGAACCTCAAACCTAATTCGAGCTTATTTTTATTCTCCATTTGTAATGTCTTGATCTCATACTTTATTAACCATATAGATGTGTTCGTCTTGAATAGATGAAGATTTAGAAACAAATCCCATGCAATTTGGTTAAGTTTAGCTTGAGATCTTATATTTTTAGTGTGAACGACTTAAGTGTTAAGTCATTTGGGGATGATAATGGAGAGCCGTCCGATCACGCGTTTATTTCATCAACGAAGGAGATCAAGCTAGATCAACTCTCCTTGCGAGAAGGTGCGCCGCGTGGCATGCTAAGGTGGAAAGCGCATCAAATAGGAGCACGCCGCGTGTGAGTTCAAAGCCGCTATAGGATGAGTTGGCCCCTCGTGGATAAGTAGAAAATAGGGATTTTCTGAATTATTTTAAATGCCTAAACTTCAAAAATCTATATCTTTCTCTAGAAAAATCATAAAAATAAAAGAAAAATACCCACTTGCTCAGTGAATAGAGGAGAATAATGTGGACTAAAAATAAAAATTATTTTCTTATTCCCTGATTTTTAATGAATTAAATACCCTCTATGGTATTTCAATTCTCCATGACTAAATATTACTCACCATGGCTTGAAATTTTGAGGGTTCATTCCTCATGACAAAGGCTACAAATTTTGATTTTATCGAGGTCAGAGGACATTTCTATGCTTCTAGCCCTAATTTTCAAGCTAGAGTGACCTTTTTGGCTTATGTTAATTATATAAATCAAAATATCACTTGGAAAATTATGAGAATCATTTTGGTAGGTCTCTTGTGGTCAGAGAAGTAGGTCAGAGAAGTCTAGGAAAAATATTGTGATGCTATGAATGATCGTGTACATTTCTATACCTAATTTCATATACCTTATATTAATTTATGTAAATTATACACTTATTAAAAATAGACAAAATCAATTCCTCACTATCCATAAAAATCATGTTTACTCACTGTAAAAATATCAAAATTATTTGACTTAATCTAAGCACTAAAATGGATTTTTAAGGAAATCTTATATTCTTGTATAAAAATAATTATATTAAATTAAATATACTTAGAAAATTATGAATGTTGCTTTTCTGAGTTCCTTGTGATCGAGTGCATTTTATAAAAAAAAATCCATTTTTGTGAAAATATTTCATTTTTAATATATATTTTGAATTAAAAATAATTAAAATAATCAAAATTTTCAAAATATAAAAAAAGGTTCAAAATATGTGAGAATGTCCCCTGATCACTTAGAATTTATTAGGACGTTTTTTCCTAATTTTTGTAAGTAAAAATGAATTTTTAAAGCTTAAAATGAATTTTTTCATATTTTCCCATTAAGATATATGAAACCAACTTAAAGTTTAGAAATTTTTAATGTAAAGAAGTCTGAAAATATGAGTTCTTATCTAGTTCATATATATTGTAAGTTCTCCAAATATAGAGTTTAGCATTCTATCTTGTCCACTTAAAAATTTTTATTAAGAATAATTATACTTAATATATTATATCCCTAAGCTTAAGAGTTTTTCAAGTTTTATACTATAAAAGAATCAAATGTGGAACCAATTTTTTATTAGGCACAAATCCTCAAACTTCTCTTCCCTTTTTCAGCTTTCTTTTTCTTTTTCTCTATTTTTTTCTCTTTTTTTCTTTTTTTTTTATTTGGCAGGTGAGGATTACTATATCTGGACAGGACTTTAATGATTTTGAATTCCACTCCTCCTTTCCTGAAGCAAAGTTCTCATATAATTTTTTTACTTAAAAATATAATAATAATTTTGAAGATTATTTTTAATAAAAGAAATTTAAGCATTCAAAATAAAAGTCTAACCCTTCTAAATATTTCAAAAATACAATCTCTCTTACGAAAGATAGCTACACAATATTTATCACTTCTAAACTACAAATTTTTAACTTTTAAGTTTTTCATCATTACAATAAGTTTTAACTAAATTCTCTTACTTAATATATAGAGAATGGAGGCAGTGGCTAGGTTTTACTCTGGCATCCATGGCAATTTCGTGTTTCTTCGTGTACTTCCTGGCTGGTGAGATCATTTCAATCTTCTGCATTGTTATATTTCTTACATTTTGTGATGCCTGATCCCAAATTTTTATATGTAAGGATTTATGAAGTTGACACCACTACAGCGTCAAAAACTTGATCCTTATCTGAAAAGTAAGTTGTGTAAAATATATATAATTATAAGCAATTAATAATGAGATTCTACGCAAGTATACATATCGTCATAAAGTAATAATGGGCTTTCTATTTAAGCCCAAGTATCGATCCCATGGGGAAGGTGTAAATTAACAATGATAAATTTTAATAGAAAATTTATAGAAAATCAAACGAATTCACTGTCACTAATTTTGAATGTTGAGATTTTAACAAAACTAAATTACTTAACTATTAGAAAAAATGGAAATTCAACTTTTAAATATTAAATACTAATCTAAAAACTATGTTTAAGTAATAAAGATTTCTTATGTGAAAAAGCATCCTTCCCACTACATGGAAATTCAGGTGAAATGAGATGATATAAATGTTTTTAATATGTGTTGTGCCAAATAAGAGTAATTTTGATTCTCTACCCTGATACAGTGCATAGAAAAGCATTGGCTAATCTTAGGTTTAGTCCTTAAATCCGTGGCAAGGCTAGGAGGATACCGGCTCCCACTCCAGAGCTCCCACTTCCCTTCACCTGAAGGTTAACTCTCGCTTTAGTTTTTAAACAATAAGACCAAATTAGGGATTTTAGTCTGTCACCCTAAAGATTCTCCAATTTTACACCCAACAAAGAATTTGCCCCTATTTATTTGGACTTAATTTCATGAACAAATTTCTCTTTCATGAAATCAAATGTGATCCTCACTATGTTGTAGAACTCATATTCCATTTCCCGGATCATAAGTTTTACAACATATTTTAACAAATCAATTGGTCAGACTAAAAAGTAAATTAAGTTTGGAGTTGAAAAATCATCACAATTTATTTTATATTTTAATTATGGCACATTCATTTTTTCTCTTCATTTTACCATATCTCAGAGTAGGGGGAAAGATAGAGGGAACTACTTAGACTTCATGAGAAATATACGACAAAACACATATTTCATATATAAAATCAAGTTCGTACAACACTAAATAAGTAAACAAACTTATCTAGAACTCTTTATCAAAGCAAATCCTTTGTAGCCTTTCCTTAAAAATGTCAGAAAAAGAAATATCTCACTTTTCTCCTTCTTCAACACTCTTACAGAAAGTTTCACACTAAATCTCACCACAAAAACTCTAAACTATGAAAGTAAAATCACTAATTGAATCCAATATGGTAGTGGAACGAAATGATGTGGAGCAAAAAATGAACATAGAGGAGTGAAAAACGTAGAGGAGCGAATTTTCTGATGAAATTCGGCCCCAAATAGAGCCAAAGATTGATTCTCCAAGAGGTGCTTCCAAAAACTCTTCGAAGTCGTCTAAATACATTGAACCATCTAGAAACGGGGTCTGCACTGCCTTTGGCATTGTTTGCGCTGAGTAAAAATCTCTAGCGTTAAATTGTTATGCACCGTCAGCGCTGCCGACGCTGAGCATTTCTTCAAAAACTTAATTTTGACTCTAAATTTCATCCTTTTTTATTTCATTTTACTTTAAGCCCTAAAAATCAACAACCTGCAAGAAAACATCAAAATACCTTCCATTAAAGTGCAATATCACAAAAAATGAGTATAAAATATGGGTCTAAAAATGCATATATTTTTGGTATATTAAAATCCCTCAAACTTACACATTACTTTTCCTTAAGTAACTTCTCTACTACATAAAAAAAATGACTTATGGTAAAGAATTTAACTTTTAGACTTCCATATTTTAGTTTTCTAAATATAATGTTTTAACTTGAGAAAAATTTAAAACAACTCCAGTTAATACTATAGGTGTAAGAATATTAAGTAATTAAGTCTAAGGTTTCTGATCCTCTATTTCTTTCAAAAAAAATTACAATTTATTATATTAAAGTCACTTAGGAAATTCATATAAAAAAGAACTTCATAAAACTTTATTAATAATAAAGTTAACATTCAAATAAAAAGTTTAGAAAATGTGTCCAAGTCTTTTTCCTTAAGTTGATTCAAGTGAAGCCAATTTTTAATTATGCATCTCCTCAAGCTTCTCCTCACATCTTTTCCTTTTCTTTTTCTTTTTTTTTCTTTTTCTTTTTTTCTATTTCTTTTCTTTTTCTTTTCTTTTTTTTTCTTTTCTTTTTCTGAGGATTATTATATCTGGATAGCCTTTAACGATTTTGAACTTCACTATCCTCTTCTTAAAGTTAAAAACTTTTTACATTTCTTCATTTAACAAATTTATATTAACTTAAAGATTTCATAAAGTTTAATTCTTTTCTTTTTACATGAACCTCTTTAAGATTTTTAATACTTCAAAAATACAAATTTCTTTTACTAACAATAGAAAAAACATAGTATTATTCTCTTTTACCAAATATCTTAGCCCCTAGAATTAACTTTTATTATTGAAAACTTAAATTTACTATATTTTTAGAAACATGAATATAGTACTCAAAATACCAAAGGTCATGTTAAATTTAAAATTTTGAAAATATAGTTAAGTGAGGACAAATAAAATTAAGTTCTTTTCTATAATGATATTTCTTCTCCCCCCTCCCCAAACTTAAATTTTTTAAAAAGATTTTTACATGAAGAACTTTAAAAATGAAGGGTAAAAGAAAGCATTAAATACATAAAAAAAATCATACCTGTTGGAAATTCTGATTTTTTAACATAAATTTTGAAAAGCTACAGCAGTTAATATTAAAACTACAAGGCTAAAAACATTAAATTACACATAATACATATAAAATTTGCTGAGAAAGAGATAATCACAATACATAATAAAGTGTTGAAAATAACAATAGAAATAAATTAAATTCTAAACATGAAATTAGTTTTTCATGTTACAGTTTCACATAACATAACAACAGAGTCTCAACAACAACATAACACAAACAATACAATCACACAATAAAAACAAATACAAACAAACAAAAAAGATCACCAATCATTATCTTCCTCATCATCGACATCTAACTTCTGCTGCTGATATGGAGTATAAGTAGGGTGAATAGGGAACTGAACTGTATGGTCACCCCTCAGGTATCTCACTAAAGCATCATCATAAGCAGCATCATACTCCAAATTTCTGGTGAATTAGATCAATAGTGTGAGCATTTCTGGCCTCCATATTTTGCTTCCTATGATCCATCCACAAAATATCTCCCTGTTAAATCATTATCTGGTCCAACAACTCCCTGTTGTTGGGGTCACTTGAAGTAGGCTCACTAGGGGTTCTAGATGCAGGGGGGTTCTAAAAGTAGAAGGAATGTCCCTGGCATATCTTCCAGATCTACAATCAACATGGGAGTCATAAGTCTTGATGTTAGCAGGCCAATGGGTCTCTGAGGCTCATCCTCTCCTCATCAGATTTGAAATCAACTCCTGCATGATCACAAAGTGTGTAAATCAGAGTAGGGTGCTAGGGTGCGCCAACAGAGTAGGGTGCGCCAATCCACCAGTGGTCTCTCCCAGAGCAATAGATTGAGTTTTTGTATAAATGATAAAGCCTACATTTATATCCATCACTTGTTGAATATAGCAGTTCAGGATGGCTCTATCCTTGGTCAGTTCACTATGATGATTTGTTGGAATCATCCTCCCAAAAATAAAATAGTGTCAGGCTTTAGATACTACATTTAACATAGAAAGGGGAAAGTTAACTTTAACTCCATTTTTTTATTTTCCAAGCCCCTTTTTCACTAGACCCTTTCTAACTAGTTAGAAAAGAAATAACTTCATCTAAAGCCTAATCTGTGGAAGAACATCTATGATATTGGCATCTATAATCATCTTCTAATTTACAAAACTCATTAATTTTTCTTGGAGTAAACTCCAGCCTTTTTCCTTGAACAAAAACAAAATCATTAGAAGCATCAGGAAGGTTGGGATACAATTCCATTACAATCCCAATTATTGCATCAGCAGTAAAATAGCAGAAGTTTTCCCATTACCAAGTGATAATCAATCGTTCAACTTCTCCTATCGGATTTTTAAAACCTCGATCCTGAATTACTTTTTTATTTTCTTGCAAACTATGAAATCGAGCACTGGCTCTAAAGCTAACAAATCTATGCTCGTCATATTCCACTTTTCTTTTGCTCGATCTAGGTGCTATAGAAAATCTAGAAAATTTTGAAAAATCTTGAATAAATCCCAAAAATTCCGAAAATCAAAATGTAAACTAATTTAAAATTAAATCCACTAAGTAAGAGTTCTTCACCAAAGTATTTTTCCAAAATTTATCAAAAAAATTTCAAAATTTCATATCTAGTAAATGTGACAAAAATCTTTAGTGAAAACCAAAAATTTTTACTTTAAAGTGTAGCTCTTACCTAGAGAAGATGAAATTTGAAGTTTTTTTGCCTAAAAAATGCCTCAAATCCACCCAAAATCAAGCCTTAGGTGCAAAACCAATGGTTGAATGTGACTTAAGGGACTAAAAATGGAGGTTTGTAATGAAAATCACAAAGTAAAGGGTTAATTTGCTGCTGTTGGGTCGAGGCTGTCGTCGGCGCCAATGCCAGCGTCGTCGGCGCTGAAGGCCCGAAATTCACTATTTTGAGTTTTCAAATTTGCAATCTCCTTTCAATTTTCTCCAAAGTTTTTAGTATTTTTAAACACAAATTTTTATCTAAATTCATAAAGACACATTTCACAAATAATCATTTTCACAAACAACAACAAACTGTATTTTATTTATGAAAATACACTTTTTACAAACACATTTCACAAATTCATACCTATTAAACAAACTAATAATAAATCAGCGTCGAAATCAAGCCACAACACTAAAAGCTGACACAAAACTATACACATAATCAAAGTTCAAAATTCTAAAGCAAAAACAAACCAAATCAAACCTAACCAAATCCATACAATTTCACTAAAACACATAATTTTTTTTAAGCAAGCAAAGAGTTCACAATATTTAATCATTCAGCCTCATCTTCAGTGCTTTCGCCTCCTCTAATATCTCCCATAGATTGGTAATGAACATATAGGTTGTAGAATGATCGGTACGGGAATTGATCTGTCAAATTTTCTTTGATCCACCCCTTTTATTTAAACATCCAAACTAATCCTGCTTCAAAAGTTCCAGTGTGATCAAAATTCTCTTTCATTTCTAGGTGATCAGAAAGGTACTTGAGATCTCCTACTACATCCATAATACTTTAAAGTTCTCTTTCAATTTTATTCAATTTCTTCTCTAAAGCAAGCGAACTTCCAACTACTGTTGGAATTAATGGAGATGAAGCATGTGAAAAATGATTTATAATAGCATTTAGTGCTTCATTTCCATTACCAACATAATGATCATCGATAGGAATCATAAGCTCCCATGGTAGTAAAACTTTTTTCCCAATTTTCATATGGCACTTGAGATTGACTACAAATTAGAAAAATTGGGAAGGATGCCCAACTCTATAAATTGGCCCATTTATAATGATTCCCATCACAGATTAAAATATAATTGAAGCTATATCAATAGGTTTCTTCATTTGAATGCAGTAGATTAAAATAACACTCTCCATGCTGACTCTACTGATCTTCATAGTAGGGAGTAATTTTGCACAAATAAAGAAATGTCATTATTTCAAAATTGGATTAAGTGATGAAGTAAGGATGAAGTAAAGTAAGAAAACTAATATATCCTTCATCTCGTACTTCCCACATATCACTTTCATCCGCAGAAAATTATAAATATCTTGCATCAAATTTAACGTAGGAATGAAGGCCCTAATCATATGGATTTCAGTTTTCTTGGAAACAATCTCAATCTTATATTATATAATAGAACTTCTTTTCCAAGTTCAAGTTTCTTCTGAATAATCTTCCTATCATGCCATATTTTCATTTTCTCTTTATAGATCTTTGCATTATCATATGCTTCATTTCTATTCTCCTCAAGTTCATTGAGTTGCAATAATCTTTCTCACTTAGATTAAAATTAAATTTATTAATAGCCCAAAATGCTTTATGCTCTAATTCTACAGGTAAGTGGCATGTTTTTCCAAATATCAGTCTATATGGAGACTGTCGGCACTATTTTTGGTTGGATGAATTGCCCGTAAGAAGCTGTCGGTCACCGAAATTGAAATCTCGTCGCCCGCTTCGGAAGGACGTTTTAATTTACATATATATTTAGTTTTAGAAAAATATGAAATTAAACTGAGCCCAGCCCATATTTTTCATAGTTCCCATATTTTTCATAGTTTAAACAAAAGAGCGTTGTACCTCAAATCCTATATATATCCCGAAGGATAAACACAAGACTTGAGGATGAGACTCGATCAAATAAATTAAATAATATTTGACATCCGTTTGGTCTGCAAAACCTTTGTATTTGCCGACAAGTTCCCCTATTTAATATAAGGAATTAAATAGGATTTATATTAAGCTAGGTTTGGACATGCTTCCTATAAGGGCAAGCCCCTATAGTTAATTACATCTTAAATGACCAAAGTCACCTAAGAAGACTCTCGATAAAAATCAGGAAATATTATCTTCAAAGAGTTTCAAAGGGTAGGACTTTTCGACGAGATCGAACGTAGAGGTGTGAAAGGAGATTGGTTTAAATCTGGAAACATTTTGTTGCAGAGTCCAAAGGAGGAAGAACTAGAGGATGTTATGGATCCAGAGGAGAACCTCGGTGACTTCCCAAGCTACCCTAATGTTTGGCTTCAGTTTTGAGGAGAAATATTTAAGGATGAGGAGAAATATTTAGGTGTTTCATCCTGCCAATTTTATTAGTTAGGGCTTACATTTGTGTGAAACGATCACACAAATAGCTTGGAAGTTGTGACGGTTTAGGCCATGATGGACGATAACCTCGAAATCCTAAGATAAGTTAGGGCTTATATTGTATAGCACGACTATACGAAAGCCTAAAGATAAGATGAGGACTTATGTTACATGGGCAAGAAACCTCGAAGTCCTATGGCTTTGTTGTTTATATCTAAGGAAGGAGGATTGGTTCAGCTGGGGACGACAGGTTTTGCTGTTAAAGATGGTTGTGCTGCCCACCATGCTAGCTTCAAGCTCCTTGTCGTGACGAGTTTGAGTTTCCTAGTACATCAAGTTATGATGTCAAATCGGGTGGCCCTACGGTTGAAGTTCTTTAAATTTTATGGGGGCATGTTAAAGTTGATTAGATCGACACCGGTTAGGATCCTACGGTTCCCTCATTTTGGCACCACTATTTTATATTAGATTCACTTAGTCCAAATGAATTTACTAAACTCAACTTAATGAGTTCTATAATTTCATTTAGATTGTGGGAAGCCTCGTTAGCACCGTATGTTACCTCCTCCGAGGGATTCCCAATCATCTCATAGAGACGTCTTAATTTAGTTGAAGTTTTAGTTTTTGTGTGATGTTTGTGATTAAATTGTGAGTTGTTTTATATTTTGGTTGATTTTAGTTTTAGTTTTGGTTTTGGTTTTTTGGCTATCCTGATAGTTTTAGTTTTTATGCAGGGTGGCATCGTTGTTTAACATGCAAATTTGCAGGTATAAAAGTACAATATGAAAGCACAAGAAAGACGACACTAAAAACTGTAAAAGCGTACCTGGCGAGTCTTCTCGTTCCATCACCTGAAACTCAAAAGGCATGTTAGGGCAGTTCATATGAAATAGGGAAGTAAAATTTTGATGACTTATCTAACATTAGGTCATTCTTGGTGGGTCCTTAAGAGTTTAATTAAGGATAATTTTGTTAAGAAAAGCATATTGAGTTTAGTAGACCTTTGAGGTATCTAACAGATTAAGAGGAAGAAATAGGTCCGTGCAACTCTCTCACAGCCTGGTAGAAAATCCTGAGTTCTTTTAAACTCATTATGTTGCTTAATAATTCATCCTGTAAATACCCTTAGTTCTCAGTGAGCATTGATGTCTAAATTATCCCTAAGAGTAAGTTAATTATCATCTGTAATTTAATTTTGAATATTGTGTGGGTGAAGACCCTAGAAGAGGGAAGTTAGTGTTATTGGACCAAATTTTAATCCTAGTTAGCCTTGTAGTGTTTGAAAGACGACTTAGTTTTAATTGAAATTTACTTTTCTAATCCTCATTTAAATGAAAATTTATTTAACCTAAGTCACTACTAAGCCCTTAAGACCTAGGTGAGTGTCTTAGTTAATTTTGAAAATATTAAGCTTTCGGTGATCATGATTCTTTATTAAAATTTTATTTGAAAATCAAAATAGGGGTATTATATTGATTAATTATTGACTTCAAAAGTCATACTCCTAAGTCCTGGGTTCTTTTTATTTTAATAAACTTCCAATTTTAATAATTTAGAAATTTATTAACTTATCTTTTCAATTAAGAAAGTGAGGTTGGTTTCTATCAATTAACCCTTTGTGTTTCAAACATCCAAATTAAGATTAGAGGTTACCCATTTCTCTCCTTGAATTCTCTCCTTGAATTAAGCCTAAATGTTAATTAAGGCTAAATTTCAAAAATTACACATTTACCCCGGAGGCTCTAACACTTCATAATTTATCAAATTAGATTCAAATGACTTTGAAATTTTTATCTTACCTCATTCATGGGTCAATTAAGACATCAGAGGAGAAAATGTGATTTTTCAAAATTTAATTTAATTTATATAATTATTGTCATGCAAAAATAGGATTTTCAAAGAAAGTTCCTAACTTGACCAAGGGAAATGCTAATCCCTTGAAATTTTTACTAGAAGTAGAATTAAATTAGAGAAGCCTTTGGACAAAATTTCATGATTTTTTAAATTTTATTTGAATTTTAAGAATTATTTTAATTTCTGGGGTATTTATTAAATCTAAAATATTTTAAATGGAGATAATTAATTTTAATATTTTTGAAAAATCCTCCTGAGGTTAAAGAACTTAGAGGAGAAAATTTTATATTTTTCTGAGTTTTATTTGATTTATTAGAATTATTTTTAGTAAAAACTCATTTTTAGCCTTTAAAAATTATTTTTTTAGCTTTGAAATTCAGTTTCTTTATTTAGAAAATCAGGAAAAATATTCTAATTGATCCTAAGTGCTTAGGAAGCAATTTAGAACATTTCCATGAGTTTTATTATTTTTGTGATTTTTATGGATTTTTAATTATTTAAATAATTAAAATAGGTTAAAAATAAAGTTTTAATTTTAAACTCCATTTTATTTTTAGAAAATACCCCTAATCATAGAGAACTCAAAAAATATGTTTTTATAAAAGTTTGAGTTATATTTGATTTTTTAAAAATCATTTTAGTGCCAAAAAAATTAATTAACTTGAAAAATTAATTTAAGTTATCAAATGAACTCAAAATGCTTTGGAATTTTTATACTGAGTTCTCTGGATTCTAAATAACAGTGGATATCAAAAATCAAGTCATTTTGTTGTTTATATTTTTCAAAATTAATTATCTTAGTGATTTAGGGTTTGTGAAGATTAGGTGTATTTTGAATGACTTGGCTCATGAGAAATTTTTCCTAAAGGCTCTCTGGTTATTATAAACTGTCCAAAATTTTCTTGGATTTCTCTAAGCAACATGCTAATTTCCATTATTAATTTAAGCAAATAATGAATATAAACTTGAAAAATATGATTCTCTATCTAGGGACCTCTTCTGACTTTAGAAAAGTCAGGGAATGTTCCTTTTAATAGAGAATAACATGCCAAAATTTTAGGCCATAGTGATATCACTACATGCATGGAGAATCAAAACATCCAAATCAGTGTTTAATTAATTAAAAATAAAATATGCATCACATGGACTTAAAATTATTTCCACATTGTTTTTCTCTGTTCACTGAACAAAAGGATTATTTTATTTTATTTTTGTGATTTTTCTACACCAAGATATGAATTTTTAAAGCTAGGGATAATTTTCTAATTTTTTAAATACCTATTTATCTATTTAAATGCACGGCACCACCTCAACCTATGGCGGCTCTGAAGCTCCACAGAGCGCTCTCCCATTTGACGCCGCCATCCACCTCAGCGCTGACTCAGCCCGCAGTTTATGTTCCGAGGTGCTGTCCGGCTTGATCTCGACCGTCCATCCGATACACGCGCGATCGAACAGCTCGAACGATGCTCTATCATCATCCCCGATAGCCTAGCCCGGGAACCGTCCATCTTTCGAGCTTGATATCTTCCTCATTTCTCAACCAAATTAAATGAATTTTTTTTTAAATGCTCGTCTAGACTAGAGGAACATATCCTTACAGTTATGATGCCATGAAATCAACTCAAAACAAATGGAGAGTTCAAATAGGCTCAGGAATAAGAGAAGTTTTATACCTTGGCTCTGAGAAGTGAAGCTTCAATTAGTGGTTCTTAGCACGTTTGTTGGGATCCAATGAAGCTAGGGATTGAGCCTCTAGTCTTGATGTAAATCCTAGGTGTGAGTTTGATCAAGACAAATTTTGGATGTTGGTCTAGAGCTATTGTAGAGGCTATTTCAGAGGGTAATTTGATGGGGCTTTGTCTTCTCCTACTATTGTTAAGGTGTGGGCACAAGCAATTGAAGTTTGGTGGAGTTTTCAGGGATGTCCCGTTTCTACCTTAATTTTCAAGCTCAAAACTAGGGTTACACAAGGGGAATCAAGGCAATGGAATGATAGGAATGGGCTGTGGAGGTCTCAAAGAAGCTCTGTGAGTGATTTGGGAAGCACTCTTTGAGAAAATTTTTAGCACCCCTCCCATGGTCGTGTGACATTGACTTTATATATGCTTAAAAATACAAGAATTTGGTACTGCTACTAGAAGATTTAAAACTAGAAGATTTAAATCCCCAACTTGACAGCAGTTATAGATTTGATAAAGATGTCTATAAAATATTCAATAATTACAAAGTCACACTTATAATTACAAAGTCACACTTATCGCAAGTATACATATCGTTATCAAGTAATATACAGGGCTCTAATGAAGTCATGAATATCGATCCCACAGGGAGTAATATTAGAGGCTACAAACTAAGATTTAAAAAATCAATACTTAAACACAACAATATAGTTCAAATTGCATATTTGTCACAAATAGGAAATTGAAATAAAAATGTAATTTTAATAAACTCTTTATTAACTAATTCTAATAATAAAGTTTCTAATGTGAAGTTCAATATAAAAGAAAGTATCCTTATCCTTGTCAAGAAATTTAAGTGAATGGTTAAATTGAATCAGTTCAAATTGTATTGTGCCAAATAGGAGCATACCTATTCCTTACCCTTTAGACCAGGCATAAAGAACATTGACGAATCCTATGCTTGGTTACTGAATCTGCGGCTAGGCTGCGAGGATACCAGCTCTCACTTCGGAGCTCCCACGTTTCCCTCACCTGAGGGCTAACATCTACAATTCAGCTCCCAAACGATAGGACCAAATTGAGGATTTTAGTTTGTCACTCTAAAATCTCCAATTCTACACCCGATAATTTTTCCCCTCGCCTGAGGGTTAACATCTACACTTCAGCACCCAAACGATAAGACCAAATTGAGGATTTTAGTCTGTCACTCTAAAATCTCCAATTTTACGCCCGATAATTTTTATTTCCCTATTAATTTGCACCCAACTTTTAAGTACTTTGACCTCCCTTAATCTTGGATGTAATCCTCACTTTAGTTCAACGTATTTTAACAAATCAATTGGTCATATTGAAAGTAAATTAAGATTAAAATGAAAAGATCATCACAACTTCTTTATCATTCTCATGGCACAACCAATTTAAATCACGATTTCACAAAATCTCAAGACAAGGAGAAAGATAGAGAAAACTACTCAGATTTCATAGAGAAGATACGACAAAACTTAGAATTTATATATAAAAGCAAAGTCATACAAATTTCAATAAGTAAATACAACTTATCTCTAATTCCTCCCCAAGCAAACTCCTCGAAGTTCCTCTAATCTCTTCCTTTCTTTACAGCACACAGAATTCTCCTTCGAAGCGGCAAGGAGGAAGAAATCTCTCACTTTCCTTCCACTCTTACAATCTCTCGAAGAATTCCTCACAATACTAACCACTCTCTACACTCTAATGGGCACCACAAACAACAAAGACTCAGCGGACCCCCTAGGAACCCACTTTTTTGGCCTCCAAATGTTTTTTTTAAAGTTGTAGAAGAGTTCTCAAGAGTTGCTCAAGCACCCCTTCAAAAATCATCCACATTCAATGCATCTGTTGAGAGAACTGACGTGCTCGCCGTCGACGGTCTTGATGGCATCGCCGGTGGCCTTCAAGAATATTTAAGTCTGGACTCTCGGGAAAAACCCGTCATCGGCGACGTAAAGCCCGCTGTTGGCGCCTAAGTTAAACTCTTCATATTTTGGTCCTTTCTGCTCCAAATTTTCTCCTTTTTGCATCTTTTTGTTCCAATAACCATAATTCAACATACCTGCAACAAAACATCAAAAGTATCTTTCTTTAAACTACAATATCAAAATCAATGTAAAATAGGTATGAAAATCTCAACAAATTTTCCTTTGGTCATCATAAAGGTGAGTTTTTATAAAAATGGCCATGGGGTAGCTCTTAGGACAAATGTTTGGGTACATTGTGGTGCTTAGGTGGAGCGCAGAGGAGCTCTACAATTTGATTTGGCTGAGCTGGCCTCTAAGTTTAATTTGGGTGAAATTCAAGAGAGAGTAGCCCTCAGTTTTGGCTTCTCTGGTGACTAGGCTGGTCGGTCATGGCAGGGGGAGGTGGCTAGGAGCTTAGGGCATCCAGGGGAATCTTTCAAAGCAGTTTAATGCAATGGGGCTTAATTTTGGTAAGGGTATCTTAAGCATGTGCATTTTTGGAAATAAAATCCCTTAATTTCAGGGAGTTTTGGTCCATGTCTTATTTTAGGTGGTTAGATGGGTTTTGGGTCAGTGTTAAGGTCTAACCAATGGCTGAGGTGGAGTTAATTTGATGACTTTGGGGTAGTTATGTCATCTTTAATGCATAGGTTCAATGCGGGTTCAAGTGATCAAAGTTTGGGTTTGGGCTAGGTTATCCATGTTAATTGGCCTAATTGATTGATCAAGATTATGTAGATGATTGTTATGAAGATTTATGGTGAAGGGTTGATGTGATTTTGAGTTCAATTGGTAGGTCAATTTGAGGGATTTTTGAAATTTGTGGCTAATTTTGGAGATGTTAGGTTAGACTTGGGTTTAATTTGGGCTAGAGTTGGGTTATGAACCAATTGAGGATTTAATTTGATGTGGGTGATTGTCATAAAGAGTTTTGGATATCAATTGGGTGGAAATTTTTGGGTTATGGAGTTCAATTTGGTGGAATTTGGAGACATGGCCAATTTAGGGCAAATTTGGGGGTTTTATATGCTTATAAAATCTATCATATTTGGATCCCAATCTCTAATTGAGCACTCACCAAGGCTAATTGAAGGTTAATTTTGTTGTATGGGGATGTTATGAAGTTTTTTTAACACAAATTGTGGCCAATTGAGTGGGCTATGGGTTCAATTTGGTGGAACCAAGTCATAGAGCCAAAATTGGGTTTTTGGTTTAGCTCAAAATTGGGTTCAAATCATTGACCAATTCAGATTGGATTTGGTCTAGATTGGTCACATCAAGGGTTTAATTTGAGGTTAGAATTGAAATTTAATTTGAGTTTAGAATTGAAATTTTGTTAAATTGAGACGAATCAGACAGACATTTGGAGTAATCTGAGGAACAAAAATATGGGCCTGTAAAGGGAAATTTGGGGGTTTTGGTCAAAGATGGCCAAATTGGCCAAATTGGGTCATGTGATAGTTGAAAAAAATGAAATTGGGAATATTTGGAAATTTTTTGGATTTTTTGGAATTTTAGGCTAAGGAGGTGTATTTTGGTAATTTGGCCAATTTTGGTGATTTTGGGTAGTTTGGGTGTTTTCAAGGTGTTTGCAATGATTTTTTAACCAAGTTGGTTATTTTGGGTAGATTTGGAAATTTTGGCCAATCACCCTCAATAAGCCATGGACCAATGGAAACCCCATTTTGGGTCCTCTATGTAGTGGTCTTAGCCAAACCCTAGCCTGGGGTTAGTGAGTTTAGGGGACCACATACAGGAGTCTCCCAAAAGTATTAAGGGACCAGAACCTAGAAATTCTGGTTTTTGGGTAGTGAGTGATTTTGAGTGGAAGTGATTGTAAGTGAGTTCTTTAGCCCTAGACCAACACCTAGGGTCAACCCTAAGGTCCAACAGTCCTAAGGGTGACTCATCTTGACTTCCCCTATAATGACCCCACCTACTAAGCGCTAGAGGTTAGGACCAATATATGGAACTTCAAGTTGAGCAGAAAAGAGTTTGGAATTTCTAATGGTGAGGGCTCCTTATCTAGTTTTCTAAGAATAGTCAATTGGAAAGTCTTATGGCTAGACCACAGGCTATTAAAGAGGAAAAACTAAACCTCAACCAAACGTGAGGTCAATAAATTGACCCGCAATAGGTATGGTGTGATGGGCAAACACACCGCGCATATTGGCGTTGATCGATGAGATCAACATAACCAATACAAATTCCTAAGTCAACAGACCCAGAAGCATGTGTAGAATTGTGTATGTGATTTGTTTATGCTGGGGATTTAGCAGGTGATCGTCTGATTGAAATCACAGAGTAGGGACTATTATTGGGGATCAGAGAATGAATTTTGAGTTATGAAATTTCAGGTATCTATAAAGAATGGGAGTCAGTATATAGGTGTTGACCCCGAGGTGGGAATTGAAATTTGGGTATCAATCCTGAAATAAGAATCAGATGCCATAATCCATTTAAGGTGGTCTTGAAACTTATTCCAAAACATGGGAATTGGATTGTGTAGGAGGACTCATTCGAGATGGAAAACACAGAGGCTCACATCCAGCTCCAAAGGGTGACAACAGTGTAGAAGACGACAACCGTTAAGGATATGTCTCCAGAAAGGAAGGACTGTACCAGTTCGAGTTACCACTAGGAAGTTATATTCGAACTGACATGTGACAAGGAGAATATATATGTCACGTTAGAAAGGAAAGCACTGGGACTCACATCCAACCCAAGCGATGATGAGGAAAATATCTGCTACATTAACGAGGAAAGCACTAGGACTTACATCCAACTCAAGAGCTAACAAGAAAATATATGTGTCACGTTAGCACGTTAGGAAGGAATCACATCCAACCCAAGCGGTGATAAGAGAATATATATGCTACATTAAGAAGGAAAGCACTAGGACTCATATCCAACTCAATAGGTAACAAGAAAGTATGTGTGCGTCACGTTAGGAAGGAAAGCGCTAGGACTCATATCCAACCCAAACAGTGATAAGTAAATATGTTTGTCACATTGAGCAGGAAAGCACTAGGACTCATACCAACTCAATAGGTAACAAGAAAGTATATGTGGGTCACGTTAGGAAGGAAAGCACTAGGACTGACATCCAACCCAAACGGTGACAAGGAAATATGTTACGGTGACAAGGAAATATGTTTCTAGGACTCAAATCCAACTCAATAGGTAACAAGAAAGTATGTGTGCGTACTCAATAGGTAACAAGAAAAGTATGTGTGCGTCACATTAGGAAGGAAAGCGTTAGGACTCACATCCAACCCAAACAGTAACAAGGAAATATGTTTCTTACATTGAGAAGGAAAGCACTAGGACTCATATCCAACTCAATAGGTAATAAGAAAGTATGTGTGCATCACGTTAGGAAGGAAAATGTTAGGACTCACATCCAACCCAAATGGTGACAAGGAAATATGTTTGTTACATTGAGAAGGAAAGTACTAGGACTCATACTAGGACTCATATCCACTCAAATCCAACTCAATAGGTAACAAGAAAGTATGTGTGCGTCACGTTAGGAAGGAAAGCACTAGGACTCACATCCAACCCAAACATTGACAAGGAAATATGTTTATTACATTGAGAAGGAAAGCACTAGGACTCAAATCCAACTCAATAGGTAACAAGAAAGTATGTGTGCGTCACGTTAGGAAGGAAAGCGCTAGGACCCACATCCAACCCAAACGGTGACAAGGAAATATGTTTGTTACATTGGGAATGAAAGCACTAGGACTCATATCAAACTCAATAGGTAACAAGAAAGTATGTGTGCGTCACGTTAGGAAGGAAAGTGCTATAACTCACATTCAACCCAAACGGTGACAAGGAAATATATTTGTTACATTGAGAAGGAAAGCACTAGGACTCATATCCAACTCAATAGGTAACAAGAAAGATATGTGTGCTTATGTAGAATATATGCAAATTAACACATGGGAATTTGTGGGGAATATGTGAATAGAATATGTGAATGATTCGGGAGCCTTAATATCCATTAAAAGGGGCCTCACACCGATCCTCAGAGAATTTGAAGTTTGAAGAAATCAAAAGCAATAATATCCATTAAAGGGGGCCTCACACTGATCCTCAGAGAATTTGAAATTTGAAGGAATCAGAAGCCTTAATATCCATTAAAGGGGGCCTCACACTGATCCTTGGATAATTTGAAATTTGAATGAATCAAAAGCCTTAATATCCATTAAAGGGGGCCTCACACCAATCCTTGAAGAATTTGAAATTTGAAAGAATCGGAAGCTTTAATATCCATTAAAGTGGGCCTCACACCGATCCTTGGATATGGGGAGTCAAAATTTGGGTATTGACCCCAAGAGTCACATGAAAACAGTGTAGAAAGTTTGTGATATTGAATTTGCAAAAATGTGTCATGTGAAAAGGTTGATTTTATTAAAGAAGATTTGTAAAGTTTTGTGGTGTTTTATGCAAAATGTGAAATTCAGCGGGGATGTGGAGAAAGTTAATGCAGACAAAGATGGTTATGTTGCGCGCACAAAGAGTAAGAAACTTTGAAGACGAGAGAATCCACTCAATATATTCATTTTCTTTTCTTGTTGTTTTTATCACATTTAATTTTTTCAAAATATTTCTTTAAAATTTTAATTCTTTAAAATTTTAATTTTAATAAAATTTTAATTTTAATTGGTTGATTCTTAAAAAAATTTTTTTTTGTTGTTATTTACATATATAAAAAAAATTTATTTAAATTTATTTATTGTTAAAGGTTTGTTATTTTGTTCTTCATTCAAGTTATAGTCCATGTCAAAGTACATTCAGAACAACTCATGCCTTGAATACATTGTAGGCTGAATATATCAGATACATATCTTGTTACCAAAAAAAAAAAAAAAGAAAGTGAACCCTCTGATAATCTGTATCAGGTATGACGAGCTCCTGATCTAGCAAACCTTCTAAGCCATGCTCCAGGATAAGCGTTCCCTTCGCATGTACTTAGAGGTATAACCCTTCCATAGCTCGTACGACAGTAACTCTTCTAGTTCCGGGTCTGGCTGGAATCCATGTGGTATTTTGCTGTCGTCCATCCTATGGAAGGTCACAGACACCCTACGGCGTCGTACCCCTGGAATGCAATGTTTGGTGACATCTGCACCATTGCCTTTAAGAACGAGCACTGAGCCAACTGGTAGGGGAATCTCCACAGAGCCTCTGAACTCACCAGGGTCGATGATGTCAATTTCTTTCCCAAATAAGATGTTATTTTTACTCATGAATGAGACCATACAAAAAGGCCTCATGAAGTCATGGTGATCAATGTGAGGAGGTATGCAGTCTCCCTTGTCATATATGTTGATAATACAATTATTTGGAATGCAGGTAACAGACAGAATACTCCAATGACATTTTTTTTATCATCCACTTTATCATTGGAGGTAGTGGATCTACTTGGTCGTGTTTGAGGATCTCAGGTAGATTCACCTGTCTGTCATTTATTAAGTTGTAGCAGTAGCCACACTAGATATTAATCCTCCCTTTTCCTCGCATCCATTTCCTCGGCTCGGAATAGGTCCTTTCCATAAGTAAACCTGCTCGACCTCTGTCCCTTAGGTCAAAAATGCAATCAAGAATACTTTGTTTGTCAGTCTCTGAGAAGACTCTGGTATAGAGTTCTAATTCCTCCAATATGTTGATGAATTTCCCCTGGAATTCTTTGTAAAATTCAAATTCTCTTTTAATTACTTTGCTTATTTTGTAGTACTCCATCGTGCTAGGAGTTGGTAGCTATTGCGGGCGTTCCTCCCTCTGAACATTGGCAGGAACCCAAACTGGCGCTGGCTGATCTGGAATATGAGGATCGGCATCTAGCGGGATGTACGACCTTGGGCTCCATGGTACATATTGATCTGTCCCCAGTGGGATGTATGGCTCATCCATCATAAAATCTGAAGTCTGAGACCCATCGATGCTAGAGGTATACTCTTCTAATGTACTAAAACGTTGTAAATGTAGAACATTGCAATCCGGGCATTCTACAATTGCCCCTGTGGCTGATGTCCCTACAGGTATTTCAGCGTTGCACGTTGGGCAACCCTTGCATAAAACATCTGAAGCTGAAAGTGTATCTAACTCTGCGACGAACCACCCCGGTTCTTCATCTGTGGTGAGTAGGCTGGCAGAAGTTTCTTTCAGGCCTGGATCATAAATATGCCCCTTACGAATAGGGGTGAGTAAGTTATTTGTCTCTCTCTGACATTTGTGTTCTTATCGTAGAAAATCCCTTTGCTTTTGTGGATGGCGTTCCCGCGTTGTGTCCTACAAAGCAAAGTACTTGGCAGTCTTTTGCTATTGGTGGCTACTAGGCCTCCAGCTGGTGTAGCTATCATGGAGGGCAGATGGCTGGGCCCTTCCATCAGATCTTGCTCTATTATCACGTTCTTGCCTTTGTGTAGTGCATTATCTTTGGCGGTCACCCTTAGCAGTGAAGGCAATCCCTCTTTCTCTTTGCAGCTGACCATATTCATGAGAGGACCTTTGTAGTCCATGTCAACCTGGTTAAAATCCATGTTGAAGTTTACTCATTTAGTTCGAGGTTCCAGCCATCCTTGAAAGCAAAGATCAGCCTTTGTCCCGATATTTTTTTGCAAACGACAGGAAAAACGTCAGTGGGTCGAAACTTAGCATGAATAAGAACAAAACAAAGTATTTATTGAAGTGAATTTTGGCTTATTTTAGTGAAATGAATTGTTTATTTATGTATGAATTTTGTTTAATTTTTGTGGAACATTAAGTTTAAAAGTGGAAAGAAGAAAATTTGAAGTTTAACATATTTTTCTCAAAATTTTCATTATAGTGAGGTTAATTACAAAATTTGGACCCGGTCATAGAAATTTGGCCACATAGATAACCCCAAAACAATCAAAGTTTCAAAGTTTTAAAGCAAGCAAAGGCAAGCTACATCAGGTTGTGTAATATGTTTCCATATATCATCCATTTATTGGTAACATGGGTCTTTCACCATGGAAGTCCACTAACTGTTAGGCTCCGGTAGGCTCCTCTTGTGTAGACCTTTTCAACGACAAATGATCCCTCCCAAGTTGGCTCAAATTTTCCACCTATTTTGTGGCGTACAAGAATAGGTCTTTTGAGCAAAAGTACGAGGTCGCCAAATTTGAATGTCCTTAGGCGGACAAATTTGTCTTGGGCTTGTACCATCTTTGCCTGGTAAAGTTCCAAATGTTGTTGTGCCTCTAGTCATTTTCCCTCAAAACTTTCTTATTCTTCAAGTCTGAGTTTTGCATTTTCTCTTGTTGTGAGTTGGTTGGCAACAACAACTCTAAGAGACGGTGTCTGGATTTCTAGTGGTAGTACGGCCTCGGACCCGTACACGAGCATATAGGGTGTACACTGAGTGGGAGTCCTGAAAGTCGTCCGGTAGGCCCACAAGGCTTCTAATAGTTTTTTGTGCCAATCCATTTTATTTTCATCCAGTGTTTTCTTCAAAATCTTTACCAGTATTTTGTTGAAGGATTCAGCCGGACCATTTGCTCTGGGATAGTAAATCGTAGAGTATCTCCAATCTATCTCATGTCTTTTGACGAAATTATTGATCTTTGTGCTTCTGAAAGCTATCCCATTGTCAGAAATTATTCTTCGTGGTACTCCAAAATGGTAGACAATTTGGCTTTTAAAAAATTGAAGGATGTGTTGTGTCGTAACCTCACGTAACGGTACTGCCTCTGCCCATTTAGAGAAGTAATCTGTAGTGACAAGTATAAATATGTGTCCTTTAGAAGATCAAGGATCTATCGGACCTATTATGTCTGTGCCCCAACAATCGAATGTTTGAATGTCTACGAGGCAACAATTGGGTGTAGCACATTCAGAGGCTGGTGTAAGACTACCCCATGCACTTGGCATTGGTGGCATTTTATGGTTGTATCCACGCAGTCGGACATCAGTGCTGGCCAATAATACCCGAGTCTCTTAATCTTCATTTTCATTTTTGGCCCTGGCTGGTGAGCACCACACAATCCTGCATGTACCTCTATGATAGTATTCTGTGCTTCTGCCTTGCTCAAACACCGTAGCCACATTTGGTTGAATGATTTTCTGTAGAGAACGTTTCCCATCAGAGCTTAAGACATGGCCCTTCTTGTGATATGATGCGCTTCAAACTTGTCTTCTGGTAGCTTTCTAGTGTGCAAATATTCTATTAATGGCTTGCATCAATCTTCATTGATGTCCGCAACTATATTTATTATTTCTTCTTTTTGGAGCTTGTGTGGAGTTTTGAGGTTGATCTAGGACAAGACTTATTTTCCTTGCACTGTGATTTCAATGGAATCTTTTGGGAGACATGTCATTTCCTTAGCAAGTTTTTCTAGAGCTTCGGCATGGGCATTATCTCCCCTAGGAATGCGTTAGAAAGTCACATCAGTAATCTGTTCCAGGAGCTTCATCATGTACTGATGGTATTCTGCAAATCTTGGTTTCAAAATTTTTTATTGTCTGGCAACTTGCTGGATGACGAGTTGGGAGTCTCCATAGATGACAATGTTTGTTATATCCATGTTTGGTTTGTTATATCCATTGAGATTGTCATTCCCAATCTGGTGATTAAAGCTTCATATTCTGCTTCATTGTTGGTGCACGGCTCTGTCAGGTGGTATGAGAACCTCAACATCCCCTTGTCTGGTGTGATAAAGATCAAACCAATCCCTGCTTTGCCTGATATAACCGTGTCTGATCCTTTATCTTTTCTAGCTAACGAAGCACCATCGAAGTACATCTCCCAGCATTGCGCACTGAAAAAATTTCAATTGTAGTATTTGTTTGTCTAGTAACTCATCATTGAGAGAAGACCTAGCTGGCAGTGGGTGTGCAACAAGAAAGTGCTAGTATTTGTCCCTTGATAGCACGAAGGGGAATAAAAGTTATATCACATTGCAATAAGATCATTGACCATCTTGCTAAACGTCCGGAGAGTGTTGGTCAGGTCATCAAATATTGCAATGGATTAACTTTTGAGATTAGGGTAATCTTATGAGAAAGCATGTAATGTCTAAGCTTTTGAGCAACAAAAATCAATGCCAGACAATGCTTCTCATTAGGTGGATACTTTATCTCCGTAGGTATTAGGCGATGACTCAAGTAGTAGAGTGCATTTTCTTTACCCTCATCATTGTTTTGGGCTAAGAGGACTCCAAGAGAGTCATCTAAGGTCGTGATATAAAGTATCTATGGTTTCCCTAGAATAGGGGCTGCCAAAATAAAAGGTGTCATTAAATATTTGTTAACATCTTCAAAGGCCCGCTGGCATTTCTCTTCCCAAATAAATTTGATGTTCTTTTCAATTAATGCTGAGAAAGGCTAACACCTACCTGAGAGATTAGAAATAAAGTGTCTCAGATATGCCAACTTCCCATAGAAGGAACATAGTTTTTTCAAGGTTTTAGGAGGAGGCATTTCCAAGATAGCTTTAATCTTATCCGGGTCGATCTCGATTCCCCAATGACGGACAACAAATCCTAGAAATTTTTCGGAAATAACGCCAAAGGCACACTTTAAGGGATTCATTTTAAGGTCATATCGTTGTAACCGTTCGAACACAATTCTCAAATCATACAAATGGTCTATTTTTTGTTTACTTTTGATGAACAAATCATGTTTTATATTTCCTATTTGGATTTGATGACCAGATCATCCACATAGCACTCTACATGGTTGTGAATGAGGTCGTCAAAAATTTTCATCATTGCTCGTTGTATGTAGCTCCAGCGTTCCTTAACCCAAACAGTATTACTATGTAGCAGAAAATTCCGATCTCCAATCAATGTTCTGAAGGCTGTAGTGTTGCATCCTCGGGAGCCATCTTGATTTGGTTGTATCCCGACGATCTGTCCATGAAGGAGAAAATTTCATGTGTTGAAGTGATATCCACCATCATCTCTGGTATGGGTAGTGGAAATTCATCTTTTGGACTTGCCTTGTTCAAATCTCTGAAGTTAACACAAACACGGATCTGTTCATTTTTTTTCTTTACAGGTACAATGTTAGCTAACCATGTGGGGTATTGCTCTTCTTTTACAAAGTTAGCGTCTATTAATTTCATCACCTCGACGATGACTTGTTGCTTTATTTCGAGGAGCATTCTCCTGGGAGCTTGTTTTACTGAGGTTATATTATTGTCCACCCCGAGTTTATGGACTGCAACTTTTGTTGACAGTCCTAGCATTTCATCGTACCTCCATGCAAAACAATCTTTGAATTCTATTAATAGTTTGATCAATTCTGCAGATTCTTCGTCATTGAGTAGAGAACTTATAAATGTAGGTCGTGGTTGTTTTTCAGTTCCGAGGTTAATCTCTTTCAATTCATCAATGTTAGATTTAATTTCCTAATCAAATTCAGGGGGAGCATCTTCTATTAGTTGATCATTAAAGTCATCCTCTATATCGAGGCAATCCTCTTCTGACTCACAAGTAACAATCATGCAAAATTCAATCAACTGGTCCGATTGTACCAAATCTGAGACCCTCTTTTGAATTTGGAGTTCAACCTTTGTCATTCCATAATTGTTCAAAAATTTGAAATTTATCTTTTGGCATTT
Organism: Phalaenopsis equestris; assembly: GCF_001263595.1. Taxonomy (NCBI): domain Eukaryota; kingdom Viridiplantae; phylum Streptophyta; class Magnoliopsida; order Asparagales; family Orchidaceae; genus Phalaenopsis; species Phalaenopsis equestris. The sequence continues at coordinate 508,321 of NW_018165521.1, forward strand.
GTTTTGGTAAGTGTCCATGTTGAATTAATTTTTTAACACAAGGCGAGAAGTAACCAAAAGGCAATCCAATTAATTCATTAGGATCATCATCCAAGTTTACATATTTTTCAAGCTTAGTAGAGGTAGAAGCACTGTAAAAATTTGATCAGCTTCAAACCAACACTAAGGACTTCCTTGACCTCTAAACTCTTGATCTTTTGAGGGAGAATTGGAATAAGGGTCATAGCATTCACATAGTTGTTTATCCTATCATACATCATTTCATATTCATTCTTCTCTGTATCTTATAAAGATATCTCGTACTGAGGTTTCTTTTGTCTTTTCATCATTATCTCATCTTCAGAACTGTCTTCATCATCAATGTTGATGGTTGGCCTAGTCCATTCAACAATTAAATTGATCCTTCCTCGTCCACGTCCCCGGCCTCGACCTCGGGTGCGTGAATTAAAAGAACTTTCACTAACTTGTTATAAGGGAGTGGTGGAAGATTGCTAAAGTGGAGTTGAATGGCCTCCTCTTCGTAATTCTTCTGAATCTTCATCTTTATTTGTGATAACTTCACAAGAGAAGATAGTCCTCTTTGGAGGCGCGTAGTAGGCAGCATCTTCGTGGATACCAACTTCATGCACTGAAAATGGTTGTAGGTCTCCTTTGATGCAATTTTTTTGACCATCTTTGTGGTATTTGATGCATTTGTGTAGAGATAACGGAACCATATTATGCTCATGAATCCATGTTTGACCCAGTAGAGCGTTAAAAGAGGTCTTGGCGTCGATGATATGAAATTTAGCGGTTTTCACGAGTTCTCCAACCTTCGTAAGTAATGTAATTGATCTGAGGGCTCTTTCTCTGAGGGCTCTTTCTCCT
>NW_018165521.1:509244-515180 GCF_001263595.1 Phalaenopsis equestris
CTTGAGCTTCAATATCCAAATAGGTAAAATCCAAATAGGCCAATGTTCGTAGGCTCATCAAGTTAAGAGATGCTCCAAGATCTACTAAATCTCTGGACAACATAAATTTATTGATGTTGACGGAGATGTAGAGTGGACGATTGTGATCGGCGATACCGAGTAGCAAATCTTCATCTGTGAAGGTTACCATTGGTTGTTCTTTCAATGAACGAACTTCATCTGAGAATGTGCTGGCCAACAGAGCTAAGCAAATTTTTGGGTCAAGCAAAGCTGTAACCAGAGACTCTCGCATCTCCTTTGATAGAATCAAAGCGTCATAGATGCTTAATTGGGCCGGAAACTCCCTAAGATGAGCTAGCACGTTGTAGTCTACTTTGTATGATCCTTTTATTTGGTCTTGATTATGTGGTTCTTCCATTGGTGGAGGTGGAGATATCTCTTCTCGGGTCATTATCTGCTTTCCTTTATCTGTTAGAGATGTTATTGGTGGTAACACGTTTCCGCTCCTTAAGTTAACCTCTGTGATTTCTTCTTCTTGAGATATCACTTGAGATATCATGTTGAATCTTCCGGTGTCTCTTCCTCTTTGTTGGAAAGATTTAAGTTGATGGTAAGCGGTGTACCGTGATGCTCAAGAATTGGCTCCTCTTTATTGGTGTTGTCGTAAGAGGTGTCATTGATGTCTTCTTTGGACTTGACAACGAGTTCGTCAGACTTGAGTACGATTTAAGGATCATTTTGGGGATCAAGATCGAAATCATATTTGTTAAAATTAGTTACGTTATCGCCAGAAATAGTTAAGACGTAGCTGAATTCACAATCATTATATTCATAAGACCCCGGAGGGACAAAAAGATAATCATACAAAGTTAAGGGTTCGAGGATTTTCTTCCCCAAATCTTAGACAACTAATCTAGTGGAGGAAGCCCCTCTCCTATCTCTCATGCTATCAATCTTTGTAGTGACGCTTCTCTTCTTCTTCTTTATTCTTGAAGATGACGACTCTCCTGAAAAAACCTTCATCTCGAGCTTGGTATGTTATGGACTAAGAATGGAGACTTATTTTGATGCAGACTGGATCTTGTTCAGTATTTTCTTGGATGATCTGCTCCAGACCTCATTCCATTCTTCTTCGGTTTTTATAAAAGCTTATTTTGATGAATCCTGAATTTGATTGAGGACCCTCTTGAGCTTATCCCAAGTTGTACTCCATCCATCTGTTCCAGTATACGGATCAATTGGGCAGATTGGCTCGGCCAAAATCATATTTATGGAACCTTTTTCAGGTTCTTTTAAATATTCTTTCGGGATTGTTATGTTCTCTTCTTTAAGGTTCCTCTCGAGCCACGAAGCATTTTTCTATAGTGTGCCCAAGCAACCGGTGGTATGGGCAATAATTTAGTTCATTCTTCTTATCCACCTCTTCGGGCTTCTTCGGATCTGGTAGTCTGAACTCTGGCTTCTTCATCAGGCTCTGAATATTTTAGGTATAGCTTCATCTTTGAAAGAATACACCATTTTGCGTTGTTCTGACAGGGACATTTTCTTATCCCATGTTCGAGGTGATCCCTCTTGAGGCAGTCACTGGTTAGATTGACTACTCTATTTTTGAGCATACTGTGACGAAGACTGATGAGGATCTTCTGCATATATCTTCATCGGCTGCTTTCCTTTGTCGATGGTCACTACTACTCCAGATTTCTTTTCAAATGCTCTAGTCACCTTAGCCTTTTTGTGTCGCTCCATGTGCTTAATTTTCTCTTGAAGACTGCTAGCTTTACTAAGTAGCTTCTCGAAGGATTTGATGGTGAGTCCCTTGAGCATGAAAGCTACTGGCCCATGAATGCTCTTGAGTAGAATTTCAATCACATGATGTTACTATATTTGAGGTTCACATTTCATGCTAAGGTTTCTCCACCTCAAAATATATTCCACCAAAGTTTCATTAGGCTTTTATTTTTCCATCATGAGCTCTCCAATAGACACATGGTGTTGTGCCCCGGCAAATCTTTTCACAAATAACTGTTCCAACTCGAAAAATGTTTTAGCTGACCCGTTGGGCAAGTCAGCGTACCAGCCAAAAGCAATTCCTGACAAGCTGCTGACGAACTGCTGGAAGAGTAGAGCTTCACTATTTCTCGTGTTGCCATAGCAGGCTCAGAAATGTGTTATATGTTGTCTGGGATTTCCAGTCACATCAAATATCTTGAAGTTTGGGGCTACAAAACCCTTGGGGAAAGGCATGACATCGAATTCCTCCAGGTAAGGTCTACCCTTTAGAACCAATGCACCACCCTTAGATTGGGTTAAGGCATCCCGCACTTGTTCAACCATTTTCTTGAATTCCTTTTCTAGTATAGCACCTGATGAGGAATCCTTTCTATGTTGCTCGTCTCTATTTGCTGAAGCAACCTCTCTCCTTTCATTTGTGATGTGTATGATTTTCGGTTGATTGAGCTCTAGGGAAGCCAATTGCGGCGCTTGTGATTGCCCCTGAATAGTCTCCATAGCGGTCATGGTTGTGGTCACTTTTCTCAAGTAGACTAACTTGCTCATCCCTTAGGAGGACAGCCCTACGTAGCTCATCTACAACGTTCTATTTGATGTGAGGTTGAGCCTCGCGCGCAGATGTGGTGACTCTAGTTTTAATAACATGGACATCCATGAAATCTTCCTCCAAGTAATCATTGTAATCAAAATTTTCATCGTCATTATCGATGGAAACTCCGTGTTCTCGAGCTAACTTGGAAATTTCAATCCTGAGTTTCTCAACTTTCTCTTCAATTATTGTTCCTTAATTGCTTTAAGATCTGGAGGACCCTGATGGACATCCTCTACTTATTCCTCCATCTCGCTGGCTATTGTTGCGACGATGTCAGATATTTCAGACCCTAGTTTCATTCCATGTCTCGCGGGTTCACCAGACTGTATCGGTGCAGCAACCTTGGGTACCCATACATTTTCCTTTTTAAACGATGATGTCTCAGGACGGAGTGTCTTAGCAGAAACATCAGTATGTTGAGGGAAAGTATGCTCCCTGTGGTGTAGACCGGATACAATGCCAGGTAATCGTCTTGTCTTTGCCTTTGGGATTGTGGGAATATCTCCATAATGGGTGACGGGTAAGATTTTTGGACCCGGTCTTGACTTAACCGGTCGACGGCCTGCGGTCCTCGTGGCAGTGTGATCAGTAGCAATCACTGCGGTATCAATTCTGTTCCCTAAACGGAACCAAACGGAGATGCAAGTAGGTGACACTCCAGTTGTCTTGTGAGACTGTCTAGCGGACTTGACACCTTTCAAAATTTCCTTCTTCATGCGAGGGGAAATTGCATCTCCCACTCGTTTAAGTAACTCACTAACTGAACATCCTTCTTTGGTAGCTAGCCTTTTGAAAACTGCACTAACTCGAGTGATAGGAGTGAACTTCTTTCTCTCCTCACCATGTTCATGAAGTGGTGGTAATGCGGCAGCGATTCTCCGGATACTCTGATATCCATCGGTATCTGTCAGAGGATGGAATCTACTCCCTCGTAGGAGTGGATAACTTTCCTGTAACACTTCTTCAACTTGATGAGGCTCCTCCTCAACGAGTGTCTCCTTGGGAGCTTGGGCTTTGATGGACCTCCAAACCCTTCTACTGTGGTTCCTCTTTTTTGGGTTCGAGTCAGCAGCACAGTCCTCGAACTTGATCTGATTTCAAACACGGGTGGTGGGACAGTTAATCCCTCAATCAGATCCTAAATAATCATTACTTTTTTCCCCTTAGCAGCAGCGAGGATAGTAGGCTTGGCTGGTGCCGTGACGGTAGTATTTTTAGACTTCTTGCAGGCAGGGAAGTCTTGAAGGCAGTTCAGGTTGAATTCTGCAAACGGTTCTTGTATTTCATGATTTTTTGAATTTTATTTGAATTTTAAGAATTATTTTAAGTTCTAGGGTATTTATTAAATATAAAATATTTTAAATGGAGAAAATTAAGTTTTATATTTTTGAAAAATCCCCTTAAGATCAGAGAACTCATAGGAGAAAATTTTATATTTTTCTAAGTTTTATTTGATTTATTGGAATTATTTTTAGTGAAAACTCATTTTTTAGCCTTTAAAAATTATTTTTTACCTTTGAAATTCAGTTTCTTTATTTAGAAAATTAGGAAAAAAATTCTAATTGCTTCTAAGTGCTTAGGAAGCAATTTAGAATATTTTCACGAGTTTTATTATTTTTGTGATTTTTATGGATTTTTAATTATTTAAATATTTAAAATATGTTAAAAATCATGTTTTAATTTTAAAATTCATTTTATTTTTAGAAAATACCCCTAATCACAGAGAACTCAAAAAATAAGTTTTTATATATGTTTGAGTTATATTTTAATTTTTAAAAATCATTTTAGTGCCAAAAAAGTTAATTAACTTGAAAAATTAATTTAAGTCAAATGAACTCAAAATGCTTTGGAAATTTTATTGCAAGTTCTTTGGATCCTAAATAACAGTGGATATCAAAAATCAAGTCATTTTATTGTTTATATTTTTCAAAATTAATTATTTTAGTGATTTAGGGCTTGTGAAGATTAGGTGTACTTTGAATGACTTGACTCATGAGAAATTTTTCCTAAAGGCTCTCTGGTCATTATAAACCTTCCTAAAATTTCTTGGATTTTTCTAAGCAACATGCTAATTTCGATGATTAATTTAAGCTTATAATGCATATAAACTTGAATGATTCTTTGTCTAAGGACCTCCTCTAACTTTCGAAAAATCAGAGAATGTTCCTTTTAACAGAGGCAACAACATGCCAAAATTTCAAGCCATCATGATATCACTACATGCATGGAGAATCAAAACATCCAAATCAGTATTTAATTAATTAAAAATAAAATATGCATCACATGGACTTAAAATTATTTCCACATTGTTCTTCCTTGTTCACTGAGCAAGAGGATATTTTTATTTTATTTTTGTGACTTTTCTGCACCAAAATATGAATTTTTAAAGCTAGGGATATTTTTTTGATTTTTTAAATCCCTAATTATCGATTTAAATGCACGGTGCCACCTCAACCTACGGCAGCTCCGAAGCTCCATGCAGTACGCTCCCATTTGACGCCGTCGTCCACCTCAGCGTAGACTCGGCCTGCAATTTATGTTCTGAAGCGCTGTTCGGCTTGATCTCGCTCGTCCATCCGATACATGCTCAATCGAACGACACTCCTTCATCGCCCCCGATAGCCTAGCCTGAGAACCGTCCATCTTTCAAGCTTGATATCTCCCTCATTTCTCAACCAAATTAAATTAATTTTTTTTGAAATGCTCGTCTAGACGAGGAACATATTCATACGGTTATGATGCCATGAAATCAACTCAAAACAAATGGAGAGTTCAAATAGGCTCGGGAATAAGAGAAGTTTTATACATTGGCTCTGAGAAGTGAAACTTCAATCAGAGGTTCTTGGCACGTTTGTTGGGATCCAAGGAGGCTAAGGATTGAGCCTCTAATCTTGGTGTAAAGCCTAGGTGTGATTTTGATTAAGAACAATTTTGGATGTTGGTCTAGAGCTATTGTTGAGGCTATTTCAGAGTGTATATTGATGGGGCTTTGTCTTCTTCTGTTGTTGTGGAGGTGTGGGCACAAGCAATTGAAGTTTGGTGGAGTTTTCAGGGATGTCCTATTTCTGCCCAAAATTTTAAGCTCAAAATTAGGGTAACACAGAGGGAATCAAGGTAATGGAATGATTGGAATGGGTTGTGTTGGTCTCAAAGAAGCTCTGTGAGTGATTTGGGAAGCTCTCTCTGAGAAAATTTTTAGCACCCATGCCATGGCCATGGAGGTGAGTTTTTATAAAAATGGTCATGGGGTGGCTCTCAGGGCAAATGTTTGGGTGCATTGTGGTGCGTAGGTGGAGGGCAGAGGAGCTCTACAATTTGATTTGGCTGGGAGCTC
>NW_018165521.1:515191-620506 GCF_001263595.1 Phalaenopsis equestris
CAGATTGGTGTTGTCGGGGCTGGCCTATAGGTTTGACTTGGGTGAAATTCAAGAGGGGGTGGCCCTCGATTTTGTCTTCTCCGGTAACTAGGCGGGCCGACCATGGCAGGGGGAGGTGGCTAGGGGCCCCGGGGGGCTCGGGGCACGGGACAAAGCAATTTAATGCAATGGGGTTTAGCTTTGGTAAGGGTATCTTAAGCATGTGCATTTTTGGAAATAAGATCCCTTAGTTTGGGAGACTTTCAGTCCATGTCTTAGTTTAGGTGGTTAGATGGGTTTTGGCTCAGTCTTAGGTTCTAACTAATGGCTGAGGTGGATTTAATTTGATGACTTTAGGGTAGTTACGACATCTCTATGCATAGGTTCAACGTGGGTTCAAGTGATCAAAGTTTGGGTTTGGGCTAGGTTAACCATGTCAATTGGCCTGATTGATTGATCAAAATTGTGTAGATGATTTTTATGAAGATATATGGTGAAGGGTTAAAGTGATTTTGAGTTCAATTGGTAGGTCAATTTGAGGGATTTTTTAAATTTGGTCAATTTGGGTATGTTAGGCTAAACATGGTTCTAGGTTGGGCTAGCCTTGGGTTAATTCTAAATTGAATGATCCACATGATCAAGGGTGATGTTGTGAAGATTTTTCATGAAAACATAAAGAACATAAAGTGGAAGTTTTGGGGTTAAGGCCCTCAATTTGGTGAATTTTGGGGACATGGCCAATTTGAGGCCAATCCAATTTGAGGCAAATTTGGGGTTTTTGGACTTAGGTTGAAATAAAATAAAACTGATGTTTCACGAAGGCCACTTGAAGGTTAATTTTGATGTATGGGGATGTTATGAAGGTTTTTGTAACAAAAATTGTGGCCAATTGAGTGGGTTATGGGTTCAATTAGGTGGAACCAAGTCATAGGGCCAAAATTGGGGTTTTTAGTTTAGCTCGAAATTGGGTTCAAATCATGGACCAATTGAGCTTGTATTTGGTTAATATTGGTCACATCAAGGGTGAACTTGAGTTTAGAATTGAAATTGGGGTAAATTGAGACCAATTAGATAGACATTTGGGGTAATTTGAGAAAAAATATGGGCCTTTAAAGGGAAAATTGAGGGTTTTGGTCAAAGATGGCCAAATTGGCCAAATTGGGTCATGTGATAGTTGAGAAAAATGAAATTGGGAATATCTAGGAGGTTTTGGGAATTTTTGGGATTTTTTGGAATTTTGGGCTAAGGAGGGGTATTTTGGTAATTTGGCCAATTTTGGTGATTTTGGGTAGTTTGGGTGTTTTCAAGGTGTTTAAAATGATTTTTGACTCTATATAGTGGCCTTAGCTAAAACTTAGCCTAGGGCTAATGGTTTTAGGGAACCACTTATAGGAGTCTCCCAAAAGTATCAAGGGACCAAGCCCTAGAAGTTCTGGGTTTAGGGTAATGAGTGATTGTGAGATTAAGTGAGTGCCTTAGCTCTAGTCCAACACCCAGGGTCAACCCTAAGGTCAAATAGCCTTATAGGAACTCTCCAAAGGGCCTCATCTTGAGTTCCCCTATAATGACTCCACCTACTAAGTGCTAGAGGTTATGACCAATATATGGAACTTCAAGTTGAGTAGAGAAGAGTTTGGAATTTCTAATGGTGAGGGCTCCTTGTCTAGTTTTCTAAGAATAGTCAATAGGAAAGTCCTATGGCTAGACCTTAGGCTACTAAAGAGGAAAACTAAATCTCAACCAAAAGTGAGGTCAACAGAGACATTCCTATAAGAGTCTTATAAGCAGTTTTATATGCCCATAATACTGTGCCAACTCTAGCAGACCAATCTAATTTATAAGGATTTACAATCTTTTCTAAAATGCGTTTAATTTTATGATTTGATATCTCTGCTAGACCACTAGTGTGAGGATGATAAGCAGTAGAGAATCTATGCATAATATCATATTTCTTAATTAATTTTTTGATTCTCTTATTCCTGAAATGAGATCCTCCATCAGTAATAATTATTCTCGGCATTCCATATCTTGTAAAAATATTCTTAATTTAAAATTTAGAAACACTCCGAGCATCACATCTAAGTACAACAATAACTTCAATCAATTTGGACATATAATCAACAACAAGTAATACATATAATTTTCCAAATGAAGGCATAAATGGTCCCATAAAATCTAATCCCAACACATCAAAACTTTCAACTTCCTATGTGTAATTTAGAGGCATTTCATTTCTTCTAGATATATTTCCTACGCGATGACATCTATCGCACGTTTTAATATATTCATCAACAACTTTAAAAATAGCAGGCCAATAAAATCCAACTTGTAAAATTTTATATGCGGTTCTATTTGTTCCAAAATGTCCTCCAAATTCAGAATCATGGCATCTTTCAATTATCTATTGAGTTTCTTTATAAGTCACACATCTTCTAATAATTAGATCTTTACATTGTTTATATAAATACGGGTCATCCAAAAAATAGTCTTTTGAATCATATATAAACTTCTTTAATTGTAAATTTTCAATATCAGGTGGTAGAATATCACTTACAATATAATTTACTATATCAGCATACCACGGTACATCCATTTCATCAATACTATATAATTGTTCATCAGGGAAATTATCTAAAATTTCATTTGCAACATTAGTTAATATTTCTGTTTTTATTGTAGAAAAATGATCAACTATTTGATTATCATTTCCCTTTCCATCAATCATAGTAAAATCAAACTCTTTCAATAGAAGTATCCATCTAATTAATCTTTGTTTAGCATCCTTCATTTGCATTAAATATTTAATAGCAGAATGATCTGTAAGCACTATACATTTAGTTCCAATTAAATAAGGTCTAAGTTTATCAAAGGCATAAACAATAGCTAATAAATCTCTCTGTGTAGTAGTATAAATAATTTGAGCCTCATTTAGAGTCTTGCTAGCATAATATATAACCTTAAAAACTTTTTCGTGCCTTTGTCATAATACAACCCCAATAGCATAATCACTAGCACAACACATTATTTCAAATAGTTTTTCTCAGTTAGGTGGTACTATTTTAGGTACAGTGACTAATTTTTCTTTCATAATTCAAATGCTTTTATGCATTCTTCATTAAAATCAAAATTTTGTATCTTTTCTAAAAGTTGGCATAAAGCCTTAGTTATGTTTGAGAAAATTTTTATGTAGTGCCTGTAAAAACCAGCATATCCTAGAAAACTTCTCACCCCTTTAACATTAGTAGAATGTGGTAATTTTTCTATAACTTGAATTTTTGTAGGATCTACCTCCATGCCATTTTCAAAAATTTTATGCCCAAGTAATTTTATTGCCATTTTCAAAAATTTTATGCCCAAGTACAATACCTTCTGAAATCATAAATTGAAATTTTCCCAATTTAATACTAAATTGACTTTTTCACATACTTCTAGAACATTTTCTAAATTATTAAGGCATAATTCAAATGAAGTTCCAAATACAGAAAAATAGTTCATAAACACTTCCATTCCATGTTCTATAAAATTACTAAAAATTGACATCATACATCTTTGAAATGTTGCAGGTGCATTGCATAGTCCAAAAAGCATTCTACGAAAAGCAAATGTTTCATATGGGCTTGTATATGTTGTTTTCTCTTGATCCTCTGGAGCAATTGGAATTTGGTGATAACCAATATATCCATCTAAAAAATAATAATATCTATTCCCTGCCAATCTATCCAACATTTGGTCTAGAAAGGGTAAAAGAAAATGATCTTTTTTGGTGACCATATTTAATTTTATATAGTCAATTCAAATTCTCTAACCAGTTACTTGTCTTATTGGTATTAATTCATTTTTTTATTTTATTCAACAGTCACTCCTCCTTTCTTTGAAACACAGTGAATTGGGCTTACTCAAATAATATCTGAAATAGAATATATAATTCCAGCATCTAACCATTTTAAAGTCTCTTTATTAACAACTTCTTTCATTATCGCGTTTAATCTTCTCGGAGGATTAGCTTTAGGTTGATTTTTTTTCATCTAATAAAATTTTGTGCATACAAATTGAAGGACTAATTTCTTTAATATCAACTAAAGTCCATCCAAAAGCCTTTTTATACTTTTTCAACATTTCTATTAACTTTTCTTCCTAAATTTCAGTTAACTCGGAAGATATAATAACAGGTAATGTAGATGATTCCCCTAAAAGTACATACTTTAAATGGGCATGTAATATTTTTAATTCAAGTTCAGGTGGTTTAATACTTGAAGGAATAAGATTTTTACTATCGTTTTCCAACAGGTCTAACGTTTCAAATTTGCCCTGAATATAATCCAAATCTTCTTCTTTAACTTCATCTTCATTTTAAATTCTCCTTGCTTAAATTTATCTTCAAATTCTTTCTTAAACTGTTCATTACTTAAATACTCAACTACTTCCATCCTGAAACATTCATTATCTTTTTCTATTGCAGGATATTTCATAGCTTTTGCTATATTAAATTTTACTTCTTGATCATTAACTCTCATTATTAATTCTTTTTTTGTACATCTTTTACAGCTTTTCCTGTTACAAGAAATAGTCTCTCTAAAATAATAGGAATCTCTTTATCTTCCTTCATATCCAATACTATAAAATCTACAGGGAAAATAAATTTATCAACTTTGACTAGTACATCCTCTATAACACTTTTTGGATAAGTTATTGATCGGTCAGCTAACTGAAGAGTTACAGTAGTAGGGGAAATTTCTCCCAAATTTAAAAATTTAAAGATTTATAAGGGCATAAGACTGGTACTCACTCCTAAATCACATAAAGCCTTTCCATAAAACTTTTCACCAATTGCACAAGGTATAGTAAAGCTACCAGAATTTTTTAAATTTTCAGGAAGCCTTTTCTAGATAATAGCACTACACTCTTCACTGAGTTCAACGCACTGAGTTCAACGGTAACGGTCTCATGATATGTAAACTTCTTTTTCTTATTCAGTACATCCTTCATAAATTTTGCATAACTTGGCATTTGTTACAAAGTTTTAACAAAAGGATATTTATCGTTAACTTCTTAAGGATTTCCAAAAATTTTGTAAATTCTTTATCTTTATTCTTCTGCTTCAGTCTTTGAGGAAATGGAGGTAATGGTTTTTTTACAGGAACCTGTGTTTGTTCATTTTCCCATTGATCATTTTCCATTTCTTCCTTCTCTTCATGAACTTCAGTTTCTCTTTGGATCCTTGTTTCAGTTTCCTTTCTATTTAGTAACTGAATAACTTTAATTTGCTCTTTATTTTGATCTTTTGGATTAACTTCCACAGTACTCGGAAGAATTTCAGAAGGTCTGTTACTAAGTACAGTAGCATTAAAAACTAGGATTTCCTTTATTATTCAAATTTCCAGATGGATTCACCGAATTATTATAATTATTCCAACTAAAATTAGGGTGATTTTTCTATTCAAGGTTAAAATAATTAGCATAGGGATTGTTATTTCGATTATTTATATCATTTAAAGTTTCATAAGATTGTTGAGTATTAATAATCTGTCCCAGTGAATTTTCCTCTAATACTAGGAGTATTTGAGAATAATTCACTCCTATTTGATCAATCTTTTTAGAAATAACAGCAATTTGAGATGCCAAAATAGACATTGCATCTGAATCATGAATACTGGCTACTCTCTTAGGATTTACCCTTCCAGAGGTCCATTGAAAATTGTTATTCATTTCTTTAATTAAAGAATATGCTTCATCAAAAGGTTTTGACATTAATGATCCACCCGCAACAGCATCTATAATAAATCTTAATGATCCTACCAATCCATTGTAAAAGGTTTGAATTATTAACCAATTTGACAATGCATGGTGTGAAAATTTTCTAAGAAGATCCTTAAATCTTTCCCAGGCTTCATATATCGATTCCTCTTCCAACTGACAAAAAGATGTAATATCATTTCTAAGCATAGCGGTTTTCGAGGGTGGAAAATATTTAGCGAAGAATTTTTGTGATAGTTCTCCCCAAGTTCTAATAGATCCGTGTGCTAATGAATTTAACAAAGCTTTGGCTTTATCCCTTAATGAAAAAGGAAAAATTCTAAGCCTAAGAGCATCATTAGACACTCTGTCATATTTAAATGTAGCACAAATTTCAAGAAAACTAGCAAGATGTAAGTTAGGATCTTCAGTAGGTGATCCTCCAAGCTGATTATTTTGTACCATTTGGATAATAGCAGGTTTAAGCTCAAATGAATTAGCAGCAACATCAGGATTTTGAATAGTTAAATGAAGTTCATCTGCTGTCGAATTTGCATAATCTCTTAAAGGTCTTTGTCGATTTTCATTTATTAGATGTTCTATATTATTCACCATTTCTTTCAAATTTTTAGTTTCTTTTTGTTGTTTTCAAATTTTTCCAATAGTACGTTCTAACTCTGAATCGTAAGGTACTAAACCTTCAAATCCAATATTTATCATAAACAAATAAAGCAAGAAAGGTAAAATTTCTTTTAAAATACAATCTTTATTAATTTTTTTTTGGATTTTTTATATATTTTTTATATGTTTTTATAAATTTGTATATATATATTATCTAAAATTCTTAATTTATCAAAACTATTTAATGTAATTAAATTTAACTGTTACATTCTCCGGCAACGATGCCAAAAACTTGATCCCGAATTTTTATATGTAAGGATTTATGAAGTTGACACCACTACTACGCCAAAAACTTGATCCTTATATGAAAAGCAAGTTGTGTAAAATATATAAAATTATAGGCAATTAATAATGAGATTCTTTACATATCGTTATCAAGTAATAATGGACTTTTTATTTAAGCCTCGAATATCGATCCCACGTGGAAGGTGTAAACTAGAAATGATAAATTTTAATAGGAAATTTATAGAAAATCAAACGAATTCACTGTCACTAATTTTGAATGTTGAGATTTTAACTAGACTAAATTACATAATTATTAGCAAAAATGGAAATGCAACTTTTATTATTAAATACTAATCTAAGAACTATGTTTAGGTAATTTAATTTATCAAAACTATTTAATGTAATTAAATTTAACTGTTACATTCTCCGGCAACGATGCCAAAAACTTGATCCCGAATTTTTATATGTAAGGATTTATGAAGTTGACACCACTACTACGCCAAAAACTTGATCCTTATATGAAAAGCAAGTTGTGTAAAATATATAAAATTATAGGCAATTAATAATGAGATTCTTTACATATCGTTATCAAGTAATAATGGACTTTTTATTTAAGCCTCGAATATCGATCCCACGTGGAAGGTGTAAACTAGAAATGATAAATTTTAATAGGAAATTTATAGAAAATCAAACGAATTCACTGTCACTAATTTTGAATGTTGAGATTTTAACTAGACTAAATTACATAATTATTAGCAAAAATGGAAATGCAACTTTTATTATTAAATACTAATCTAAGAACTATGTTTAGGTAATGAAGATTTCTTATGTGAAAAAACATCCTTCCCACTACAATGAAAATTGGTGAAATGTGATGAGATAAATATTTTTAATATGTATTATGCCAAATAGGAGCAATTTTAATTCTCTACCCTGATACAATGCGTAGAAAATCATTGGCTAATCTTAGGTTTAGTCCCTAAATTCATGGCTAGGCTAGGAGGATACCAGCTTCCACTCCAGAGCTCCCACTTCCCTTCACCTGAAGGCTAACTCTCAGTTTAGTTTTTAAACACTAAGACCAAATTGAGGATTTTAGTCTGTCACCCTAAAGATTCTTTAATTTTACACCCAATAAAGAATATTTTCCTATTTATTTACACTTAACAAATCAATTGGTCAAACTGAAAAGTAAATTAAGTTCGGAGTTAAAAAATCATCATAATTTTTTTTTATATTTTAATTATGACACATCATTTTATCTCTTCATTTCATCATATCTCAGATAGGGGAAAGATAGAGGGAACTACTCAGACTTCATGAGAAAGATACGACAAAACACAAATTTTATATATAAAATAAAGTTCATACAACACTAAATAAACAAACAACTTATTTGGAACTCTTTCTCAAAGCAAATCCTTTGTAGCCTTTCCTTAGAAATGTCGGAAGAAGAATTCTCTCACTTTTCTCCTTCTCCAACACTGTTACGGAAAGTTTCACACTAAATCTCACCACAAAACTCACCACAAAAACTCTAAACTATGAAAGCAAAATCACTAATTGACTCCAATATGATAGTGGAACGAAATGATGTCGAGCAAAAAATGAATGAAGAGGGATGAAAAATTTAGAGGAGCGAATTTTCTGATGAAAGTCGGCCCCAAATAGAGCCCAAGGTCGGTTCTCCAAGAGATGCCTCCAAAAACTCTTAAAAAAGTCGTTCAAATACATCAAACCTTCTGGAAAAGGGGTTTGCACAGCCTTTGGTGCTGTCGGCGCTGGTCTGGCGCTGTCGGTGCTGAGTAAAAATCTCCAGCGTTAAATTATTCTCCACCGTCGTCACTGACCTCGGCTTTGCCGACACTGAGCATTTCTTTAAAAACTTAATTTTGACTGTAAATTTCATCATTCTTGCTTTTTTTTTACTTTATGCCCTAAAAATCAACAACGTGCAAGAAAACATCAAAATACCTTCCATTAAAATGCAATATCACCAAAAATGAGTATAAAATATGGGTCTTAAAATGCATATATTTTTGGTGTATCAATGGCTCCTATTTCTCATTCTTTTGTTGATGCAGTTTTGGATGGAGGGGGTGGTTCTTCGACCACACCCAACACTGGTATGTTTCCACAAGGGTTTCAAGACACTCTTATTATGGGAGGGGATTACTCCTTCATTAAGAAGTTGGGAAAAAATGGGAAACTTGCTTTGTATGTCACTTAAAATGAAACTTCGATTCTTACTTCTTCTTATTGTTTGGCCCTTGTTGGTAAATTTTTGTATGGTATTACGAAAGTTTATTTGATTAGGAGAGAATTTGAAATGCTAAAATTAAAAGGCTGATGTAAGGATGGAATCTTATATGGAAGACACATCTTAATACAACTTGCTAATGAAGAGAACTATACTCGTCTCTTTGTATTCATTTTCCAGGGCTTAAACTGCATCTTCTTAATCATGAGATACTTTTCTCTCTTTTGGCTGCATATGGTAGGCCTTTGAAAATGGATAGCACCACTTATATGTTTTCGAGACCATATGAAGCTTATATTCTTATAGAATGAGACAAAACACAAACATTTTGCAATGAAGCTTGGATAAGGTTGCAACATCAGGGATACTGGCGACCTGTTGAAATTGAAAGGCACCCTTTCTATTGCACTAATTGTTCTATGTTTGGTCATTAGACTTCATCATGTTATAGATTGAATCCTCATCTCAAAAATGCTCATAACATCCCACCCACTAGTCTACCCAAAAAAAAAACAATCGTGTTGATCCCCAAGTTATCTCACCTTCTACTGATAATGAGGTTGATTTAGGGGTAAACCTTCCTATACAAACTACTAAGTCCAATTTAGAAAATTTGGGCAATGACGCTACACTCACACTTTTTGATGTGATACCTGATGATGGTAATGCTCTAAATGATGATTGTAATGCACTAAATGTGAATGTGGTTATTGATAAGCCTGTGGAAGCAATCTTACCAAACCCCTCACCTGCAATTTCTACTGTTTCTGATAAAATTCTGGAAAATCATGAGGCTTTTATTTCCTCTAGTTCTACTATTGATACTAATACTTATTTACAACTTGCAACCAAAACTTTAGAAAAAGAATGGCAGGTTCAAAAGCATTAAAAAAAAGGATAAACAAAATAATGAGCTTTCTTGTCTTAATGTAAGAAATCTTATACAGGAAAATATCTATCATTCTGATGAGGAGCAGTTAGTCAACCCCACGAGATCTTCTAGAAGGGCTAGCTCATGTCATCATGTTTAACATTATGATTTAGAATATTAGGGGAGCGGTGAACCCTAACTCCCTTAATAGACTCAAACATCTTAGTAGGGTTCACAAGCTTCTCATTTTTGTTACTTTGGAGCCTATGGTTCATGTTAATAAAAGCAAAATTTTCAATAAATTTAAAGGGTATCATTCCTGATGTAACATCAATAACAAAATTTGGCATTTTTGGAAGCACTCTATCAATCTTTCTATTATTGAAGATGAGGAACAATATGTTTTAACACAGATCAAGTTTGAAGATTTCCAAGGGCGGGGCACTTTTTTCTATGCTAGTTCACATCTGCAAGATAAATATTTCCTTTGGTAAAAACTTAGCTTATGGGAAGTCATATTAATGAGAATTGGTTTTTTGGAGGTGACTTTAATAAGATTATGGAACCTATGGAGAAAAGGGGATAGTAGAGATGATCTTGCTCTTATTAACAGATTCTCTAACCATATATTTGAATTTGGTTATTCTGGCTCTTGTTTTACATAGAGAAGGGGTTTTCTTTATCAATGCCTGGATCGCTATTTAGGAAATTCAACATTTTTAAGCTATTTTCCTATTGTGCGGGTTCAACATTTAAGCTTTTCTACATCTGATCATAATTCCATTATGCTTACTTTAGCATTTACTGTTAAATCGAGCAAATCATGTTTCAAGTTTGTTAATGTTTGGAATTCTCACAATACATATTTAAATTTAGTGAAGCATGTGTGGCAGTATGATGGAGTTGGGACTCAATTGTTTGTTATGTGGCAACTCCACAAAAAGATGGTTGCTCATCTCAGTAAATGAAATTATCAAGTCTTCAGTAATATACATAAAAAAAGTGTTGGATGCACAGAATATTGTTGACTCTTCGGAAGCTCAACACATTCACTCTTCTGATTTGATGGATACTCTTTATCAGGCTCATATTTCTTTAATGGATGTTATAACTATTGGAGAAAATTTTCTTCAATAGAAGACAAATGATATATCCTTTGTTGTTGAGGATAGAAACACTAAGTATTTTCATGCCACTTTAAAGCACATAATAAACATTCATAGTATTTTGAAAATTAAAAATGGGAATGGGAAAATATTAAATAACATGGATGATAATGAAGAAAGTTTTGTTAACTATTTTACTAAGCTTTTTCAGTCCTCTACACCCGTTATTCCTCTAGACTCTATTCACTTTGTTGATGTTTATAATTACATCAATAGCCTCTATTTAACTCATCCCTCTGATGAACAGGAAATACTTGATGCTTTTAAATCTATTTTCCCCAACGAATCTCCTGATTCTAATGGCTTCTCCTCCTCTTTATACACTCACTCTTAGGATGTTATAAAAAAGGAAATTGTTCTTGCCATATAAAGTTTCTTCCTTGGAGATAATCCTAGTAAATATTTCAATTCTACTTTGATTTTGCTCATACCTAAAGGTAATGATAAGATTTGCTGGGATAATTTTCGTCATCTTGCTCTTATTATTGTTATTTCTAAAGTTATGAGTAAGATTATTTTGAGTAGATTGCAGCCACATCTCTCTAATATCATTACTCCACAATAATCTGCTTTCATTAAAGGTAGGGATATTACTAATAATATCCTTTTAGTACAGGAGATAATTGAAGATCTGGATAAAAACTGCAGGGGGGAAACATGGTCCTTAAATTGGACATTAAGAAAGCTTTCAACACTATTAGTTGGGATTTCATCATAAATATTTTGCAGGCTAAAGGCTTCCAACAAGAATTTTGCTTACTTATTAAGAGATGGGTCTCTAATAACTACTATAGTGCGATGGTAAATGGCAAAGCACATGGTTTTTTCTCTGCTAACAGGGGCATTAAAAAAGGAGATCCACTTTATCCCACCATTTTCATTATTGCATTTGATTATCTTTCGAGGCTTATTAATAATTTGCATATTAAGCATTCTTATATACAATTTTCACATAAATCTAAGATTGTGGTGAGTCAACTTTCTTATGATGATGTGTTATATTGTTCTTAAATGTAAGCAAGCGTGCTATTGAAGCTACCATGTCCTTGTTAAGGGACTTCTAAAGCACATCTGGGTTGATGTTTAATTTAGCTAAATGCACTATTTATTTAGGTAAAAGTTCCCCCTCTATTATTCAAGCTTGGGTTTCCACTTATATTGGTTGCAAGTTATCTAAGCTCCCCATTAAATACCTTGGGGTGGATATCCTTAGAGGTAGGAAAAAATAAACATGGATGGATGATGTGATTAATAAATTTAAACTCAAGATTAATGATTGGAGAAATACTTTTTTGTCCAATGGTGGTAGACTCACTTTGTTGAAAAGTGTCCTTTGTACTCTTCCTCTCTATTCTATGCAAGTTCATAAAATCAATAAGTGCACACAAAAAACTCTAGAGACAGTATTCAACAAGTTTTGTTGGAAAGGTACTAGATCCCCCAAATTTTAGACTAATTGGAAGAACAATAACATGCCTCTTTATGCAGGAGGGCTTAGTTTTAAAACTTTGAAACAAATTATTGATATTAATATGTGTAAGCTTTGGTTTAAATTTTGTTTGGGTGATCTCTATGGGCTCAGTTTATGCACCAAAAATATTATAAATAGCTTCATCCATCTAATGTCATATGGAAGATGGGGGATTCTAAACTTTGGAAGGCACTTATTTCTACTCAAGATGTGGCTTCTCATTTTATTTATTCAGATATTGGAGATGGTAGAATTTATTTTTGGAATGATGAATGGGGGATTTCCTCCCAAAATAACTTACCAAATTCTGGTTATGATACTTATCAGTTAATTTCAGATTGTTGGATCGATAGTGTCTGGAACTTAGCTAAACTAACTTATTTAGTTGGACAATTAGCTCCCGCTATTGCCACAATACCTATTAGAGCTCATGAAAAGGATATCCCTTTATGGAAATTTCAAAGCAGAACTTCTATTACTAAAATGCTTTATTCCAAGTTGCATACTTTTACTCAATAGAAATGGAATTGTTACATTTGGCATAAATACATATCTCCTTCTATCTCCTTATTTATATGGAGATATTTTCATAACTTGCTACCTCCTAATGATATTCTTAAACTGAAAGGGCTGAAACTTGCTTCTTTTTGTTATAATTGTAAAAAGGATGTTGAATCCTCAAATCATGTGTTTTTTATTGCCCATTTGCTAAAGAGGTTTGGAGTCGGTTGGGGTGCTACTTTGGCATCAATTGGCCCCAAATTTAAGATTAAAAAGTGCTATTGATATTTGGAAGGATTTGAATCCATCTTATTAAAATCTTTATTACTTTCCTACAATTTTGTTATGGTTCATTTGGATGGTTAAAAATAGTCATAATTATGAAAATCCTTGTCACAATCCTACTACTATCACTACATTAGTTGTGGTAAATTTTCATATGGCCTAGAAATTAGCAAATGGTATAGAAGCCTCACTTCCTACTGGGTGAGGCAGGAGACCCATTTTGATTAAATGGGCACCATCCCCCCAAGGCTGGATAAAAGTAAATATTGATGGTAGCTATTCTTCAGCTTATGTTGGGGTGGGGGGGCTGTTTAGAGATGCGTATGGAAAGTGTATTGATTTTTTTTACTTCTCCATGTATTGCTACTTCCTCAATGAAGTTGAAACTCATGCAGTGATTGCTGTCCTACAAACTGCTGTCACTCTTCAATTAAAATTTATTGTTGTGGAAATTGATTCTAAGAGTCTATTTTACACCCTCACGGTTAATATTGAGCTTTTTTGGCATATTATTTCCTTGTTGAGAAGAATTTTGGCTCTTTATTGAGGTGCATAAGCTTAATATACAATACTCTTTTATTAGTAGAGAGGGAAATACCTCTATGGATTGGTTACCAAAAAGGAGAGAGCAAGGTGCTTTGGTTGGTGATACTCGACACTCATTACTCACTCTTAAACATAGTGACTTATTGGATGCCCCTTATGTTAGAATTTAATTTTCCTTTCCTTTTAATGCAATTTTCTGTTGCTGAGTTGGGTTTTCCTGCTCATATTGTTGGTTTTTTGGAAAATGCATGGAATTGATGTCTACCTTTTAGGATGGAATTTTTGGTTCTTGACTACAGATTTTGGGTATAAAATATGAGTTTGATTTTATTTGATTGGCTCTCTTTGAACAGCCCTAATCCACTGGTACACTGTTTCTCACGGGTTCTCAAATTTTGAAAGGATATTACTCTGCTTGATGTCCTTATTATGGTTGATGGGAAAGTGATCATGAGTTGCACTATATATTTTGGAATTGTGATTTCAACTTTGGTTTTTAGTGCAGTTTTCGGGGATTAGATAAACTATACTATTTGCTTCTTCTATTTTCTACTTTTTGGGTGCTTAATCAAATTTAGAATGCAGATCATCATCAAGTGGAGATGATATTATGTTCCATTCAAGCTGCCTTCAATGATTTGAAGTTTCTAACATGTTGCAATTACTCTTTTTATCGATACAGGGCTGCTTTAATAATTGCAGGTTCAAAAGTCTACCATTGCACTTATCTTTGGTTCAGAAAGCCTTTACTTCATTTTTTGTTGTTCTTTTCTACAGACATATTGGTTTTTGCTATACATGTCTGTTTTGGGTATAGTTTTTCTAATTAGTATACATTTTGTGGATATACATGTATTTTTGGGTTTTTATTCCTTTAACCTTTTGCTTTTCTTTCGCATGGAGTTGTACTATGGAAAGTGGATCCCCTAAGACTATATTGTTTTTTTCTTTTGCTTTTAGAAGGGGATCCACTCTCCCTCCCCCTTTTTGTAACCATTTTTATTATTAACACGTAAGGAGCCACGAGTTGCTCTTTTAATTAAAAAACTAAATTCTCTTACTTATTTCTATATTCAAAATTTTACTTCCCTAATATACCTTCATATACATAATCATTTTCTTCAAATCAAAATCAAATTTATTTGTGGCACATTTGAGAACAAATAAACTTCAGGTTTTAGAAAATTATTCATCCCCCCCCCCCAAACTTAAATTTTTAAAAAGATAAAACATTTTAGCATCATATCTATATACAGGTAGGAAAGAAAACTAAAAATAACATGCTTGCAGAAATTTTTACAACCTAAATATACAAGTACAAAAATTAAAAATAAGAGTAAAAATTAATTGATCAAATTTTACTTTACTTAACCTATAGAGATTTATTAGACTTCTATGCAGTGGAGGATAACATAAAAGAAATAAACACACTAACAAACATTCAAAACTGCAAAATAAAGAAATGATTGATAGTAAATTAAAAATATTAAACATGACGTTTTTAAGTGAAAGTTAGTAATATTCTAAACCTTCCTAAGATTTAGGATTAAGTTCAAGACAGACTAACTGACAGACTAACTAAATACACTACTAAATACACTAAACAACACAATTAACACAATTGCTACCACAAATACAAAATAACTGCTCTCAAGAACATAAATATATCACAGTAATGTCTAACAAAATAAAACACAAACAAAACTAATAGTCTCAACAAGTACAACTCAAAACAAAAAGACAGTACATTATAATTGTACCACAAAAAGTTCACAACAAAACTACAGAATTCAATCTAGTCAACATAACTATCATCACTATGCTAAACAGTTGTAGGCTCATATGATGGATATTTTGGATATTGAGGGAAAACTACACTATGGTCACCTCTCGTGAACTTTTCCATAGATGAGTGCAATTTCTCCTCATAATCACTATGTCTCCTCATATATCCATCTATATGAAATGCAATTTTTTTTTAAATTCAATACCTTATCAGTGGTGTAGTTAATGTTGTCCAATATCATTTACAATAGTTGTGACTGTGAATTAGATCTAGAAGTCTGACCTTGTGATGTTGAAGCACGTGAGGTAGAGGCTCAAGATGTAAAAGAACCTGCACTGCTATAAAATTCAGTTCTCCATCAAAAGATCGAATTATGGAGTAAGATTTCACATTGACACTAGTAATGGGCTTAAGTAGCTACAAAATCTCCTCCCAGCTATCAAATATAACATTTCCCTGGTTGCATAATGAAAAGATCAAGGATTTGAATCCCAAACCTGCAATAGTATCAGCGACGACGGAACTGGTGATACTATCATAAATTATAGCTCCAATATCAATGATCTTAAACTACTGAATGCAATAGTTCAAGGTTACTCTATCTCGCATCACTTCATTGAGGTGGTTTATTGGCAGCAGACGAGCAGAAATAAAGTAGTGACAAGCCTTCGATGTGGCATCCAACTTTGATGTGGGGAAGTTGACTCTTCTTTCATTAGTAATCTTCCATAATCCCCTTCCACCAGTCAATGAGGCTATAATCTTGTCCAACTTCTCCTCATTCAGACTATAGGTTGAATAAAAACATAATGTGCTCGAGGGCAATTGATAGAACAAATTTATTACCTCCGGGGAGAAAGGTACTTGTTTTCCTTGAATCATGACTCCATCTTCTTCAGCTTCAATGAGATTCCCATACAACTCCCAAACAACAGAAATAACGGCCACATCAAAAACACTCCCACTGTCGGTGAACGATCAAGTCTTGTACTACTCCACCTGGGCACTTAAAACATCACTCAGGGATCAAATTCCTTGATTTCAGTGCATCACTTTA
Source organism: Phalaenopsis equestris (assembly GCF_001263595.1). Lineage (NCBI taxonomy): Eukaryota > Viridiplantae > Streptophyta > Magnoliopsida > Asparagales > Orchidaceae > Phalaenopsis > Phalaenopsis equestris. Next base: position 531,753 of record NW_018165521.1, read on the forward strand.
TCGATCCTGAACTCTCGAACTAATGCACTGGTTCGAATCAAAATGAGCTTTTCCTTTGCTCATCTTCATTCATGGGGCCATTTCTAAAAATAAAATAAAATTCACAATAAACCCCAAATTCAACTCTAAATCATCAGACTCAACTCCTAAAAGCTTAAACTATGAAATCTATATATTTTCCATAGATTTTTCTCAAATTTTCACCATGAATAGTGATTTTCGGTCAAATCCATAATGTGCCCAAAATACATAGTGAAAATAAAAAAATTTTACATAAAAGTGAAGCTCTTACCTTAAGAAGATCAAATATAACAAATTTTCCTTGAAAAAATCCAAGAAATCTTTACTTAAGATGATGCCCTAGCTCCCAAACTTGCAAAAATTGAAGGTAGGAGATGAAGTTGGGGGAAAAAATGGAGTTTTTCGGCCCAAAATTCACTTCAAACCATTCACAAACCGGTTTACGTGAATCGGCGCTTAAGCATGAATGGTTCAGCGCTTATGCGCCAATCTCTCTGGTAAGCCTACGCTTAAGCGCGAGGTCTTGGTGCTTAGGCGCCAATGCAAAAATTTTGATACTTTCGATTTTACGCAACATCCACTTCTAGCCTAAGTCAACCACTTCTAAATGGTCTTATAAATCTTTAATAACTATTTTTTTTTTCTTTTTCAACTCTCCTCTTTCTCATGATTCACCAATCTTAACTAATTAGATTCAATACAAAAGTTTACACAAACAAACACTTATATTAAATCACAAACAATTACAAATAATTTCAATTCAAAATTTCTCAATCCAAAGAGTCTTAGATGAGATAGTTCCAAAACACAAACACTAAAAAATCATAGCATTAAAGACACACGAAACAAACTTAACACAATTAAACAAACACTAAACAGACAAACATCAAAAAAAGAACTTAATTCCACTCTCCTTCCAGTGGAATGAATCCTGATCTATCATTAGTCTCTCCTTGGGCATTTGGAATATAAATATGATAGATCGTACGATGGTGAAGAACTCTGCTTGAGTTTTCTTCAATCCATTTGTTTTTCAAATACATAGCCTTGTCCTCTTCTTCCACAAAACTATTATGGCTAAATTGCATTTTAACTTGTCATCCCTTATACTCTAGATGTGTGTTAACTTCAATCACTTTCGCTTCAATTGATGCTACGCCAGCCTCAATTTTAGTGATTTTTTCTGCTATCCCTTCAATATTAACTAATAACATTATTCTTCAAAGTTTCCTCCTTTTTCTTCAAATCACTCTCCCAGGATGACATCTTTCTAAGAACTCTCACTCTTCACTAATAATTTAGGGTTAAACTGTAATGTAGTGGAACTTCTCCTCATACCATTCAATTTATAGGCTCTAGATCACACCTGAAACCTCTAGAAACATTCCCAAACCACTAACCCACATTTAAAACCACTAAACCATGTTTAAAACTTTTAGAAACATAATTTAGAAACTGCCGTGCTTAAGCGCCGAATGTTGGCACTTAAGCGCCAGTGTTTAATTTAGCACAGGTTAGCTTAGAGTCCACAAACTCATTCTAACATGTCTAAATCATCTTTTAAGGTCTCAGAATCATTAATAAATCATCACATATTCAATATACTACTAGAATTTTCTAAATCGAACAAAAAACATAACAGTCAAAACAAACACACAGATAACTATGGGTTGCCTCCCATAAAGCGCTTGGTTTAACATCGTCAGCCCGACGTAAACAGTGCTTATTTTAGTTGACCCAACAACATAATAACTTTCAATTTAAGTTGATCGCAGAAAAATTAGGGTTTCAACCTATGACCATTCACTTTAAATATTTATCATTTTTAGGATCTTTGATATCTACAGCTCCATAGGTATAAACTTCTGTAAAAATAAATATGCCCATCCACCTGGATATAAGTTTGCCTCGAAATAATCTTAACCTTGCATTATATAAAAAAACGTGTTGTCCTTGCCCAAAATTTTTAGTAAGAATCCTCCAATCATGCCATGTCTTCATTCTTTCTTTATAAATCTTTGCACTCTCATAAGATTCTTTCCTTATCTCTTTAAGCTCATTTAACTACAATAGTCTTTTCTCTCTAGCATGCTTTAAATTGTAGTTAAATTATTTAATATCCCAATATGCTTTATGCACAACTTCATCTGGTAAATGACAAGCTTTTCCAAATATTATCCTGTATGGGGACTTTCCTATAGGACTTTTATATGCAGTCCTATAAGCCCACAAAGCATAGTCAAGTTAGACTGACCAATCCATTTTGATTGGATTCACTGATATTTCCAATATTCTTTTATTTTCATAATTGGATAATTCAATCAACCCACTTATCTGAGGATGATAAGCAGTGGCAAATTGATGTTTGATATGATATTTTTATATTAATTTCTTCATCATTTCATTTTTAAAATGACTTCCCCCATCAGTTATGATCACTCTCGGTATCCCAATTCTACAAAATATGTTTGTTCTCAAAAATTTTGTAACACTTTGAGCATCATATTAAGGTAAAGAAATAGCTTCAATCCATTTGGATACATAGTCTACTACTAATAATGTATATAAATTTCTGAAAGATAGTATAAATGGTCCCATGAAATCTAATCCCCAAACATCAAATATCTCAACTTCTAACAAATGATTGAGGGGCATCTAATTTCTCCTAGAAATATTTCTTACTCGTTGGCATTGATCACAAGTTTTGATATAAATGTTATCATCTCTAAAGATTGTAGGCCAAAAAAATTTAGATTGCAAAATTTTGTATGTTGCTTTATCAACACCAAAATGACCATAAAAATCATAATTATGACATTTTTGGATAATTTCATAAGTTTCCTATAACGACAAACATCTTTGAATAATAAGATCCTTTCCTTATTTATATAAAAAAAGGGTCATCCCAAAAATCATTCTTAGCTTTAGATAAAAATTTCCTCTTTTGGTTGTATGTCATTCCGTAGAGTGTAATATCACTAACAATGAAGATCATAATGTTGGCATATCATGGAACACGCCACTCATTAACACTAAATAATTTTTCATCTGGAAAATGTTCATTAATTTCTTTTTTAAAACAGACTAGTTTTTCTAATTCAAGCCTGGACAGATGATCAGGAATTTGATTCTCAGCTCCCTTCTTATCTACTATCTCAAAGTCAAATTCTTGTAAAAGAAGAATCCATCTTATAAGTCTTGGTTTTGCATCCTTGTTTTTCATTAAATATGTAATAATAGAATGATAATTATTCACAACATATTTAGTTCTAATTAAGTATGATCTAAATTTATGAAAAGCATATACTACTGCTAGTAACTCTTTCTCAGTTATGGTACAATTAATTTGAACTTCATTAAGAGTTCCATTAGTGTAGTAGATTAATTTTAAGAGTTTATCATGCTTTTGTCCTAAAACAGCTCTAATAACATAATCACTTGCATCACACAATAGTTCAAAAGGTTTTTCCTAATATGGTGAAAAAATAATTGGTGTAGTGACTAAATTTTTCTTTTAATAACTCAAAATCTTTTTTAGGAACTCCTTATCAAAATTAAAAATTACATCATTTTCAAGCAAATAGCAAAGAAGCTTAACATTTTTTGAAAAGTCTTTAATATACTGCTTGTACAATTCATAATTTCCTAAAAAAAACTCGTAATTTCCCTTGCACTTGTTGAGTAAGGTAAATTAGCGATGAATTAAATTTTTGAATGGTCTACTTCCATACCATTTTCTGAAATATGTTGTTGTAAAATAATTCCTCTTGCTAAGATAAATTGACATTTATCCCAGTTAAGGACTAAATTTATTTCTTCACAGTGCTTAAGAACTTTTGATAAATAGTCCAAAGTCCAAACATGATTCAAATGAGTCCAAACATGATTCAAATGAAGCTCCAAACACTAAAAAATCATCCATAAAAACTTAATTTCATTTTTTTGATTAAATAACAAAAAATAGCCATCATATATATTTGAAATGTTGCAAGGGCATTACATAATTCAAAGAGCATTCTTCTAAAAGAAAATGTACTATAAGGACTGGTAAAGTTCTTTTCTTTTGATCCTCAGGAGTTATTTGTGTTTGGTGAAAACTAGTATATCCATCCAAAAAATAAAAGTATTTATGCCTAGCTAGTCTATCCAACATTTGATCTAGAAAGGGTAATGGAAAATGATCTTTCCTTGTGGAGAGATTTAATTTTCTATTATCAATGCATATTCATAATCCTGTGACTTATCTTGTTAGTATTAACTCATTATGTTGATTCATAGTCACAATCACTCCTCCTCTCTTAGGAACATAGTGAATTGTACTAACCCATGCACTTGCTAAAATAAGGTAGATAATTTCATCATCAAACCACTTTAAAATCTCTTTCTTAACAACTTTCATAATAGGATTTAATCACCTTTGAGGACCAGCCCTGGGTTTACAACTCTCTTTCATATGAATTTTATGCATAAAAATTTAAGTACTGATTCCTTTTATATTAGTAATTGTCCAACGAAAGGCTTTCTTATAACTCTTCAAGGTTTTCATTAAACTCATTTCTTCTTCTACAATTAATTTTGATGAAATTATAATAAGTAATATTGAGGAATCACCTAAAAAGGCATACTTTAAATGTGCCAAAAGTAACTTCAACTCAAGCTTAGGAGGTTTTTCAATTGATGGACAAAAAGATGTATCGTTTTCTGTCATGTCCTTTTCTATTATGTCCAAAACTTCAAGACTTTCTCGAACATAATTTGAATCTTCCTTATAAAAATCTTCACATTGAAATTGACCTAATTCTTCCTCTTGCTCATGTTCCAAATCTTTCATTTCAGATTTCACTTTATAAGTTGTTTTGACATGGCATTCACTTAAATATCTTATCAGATCCATTCTATAGCATTCATCATCTTTACCTTTTGTTGGATGTTTCATTGATTTGAAAATATTAAACATAAGTGTCTGATCATTGACACACAAAGTTAATTCCCCTTTCTACACATCTATCATTGCTCTTCCTGTGGCTAGGAAAGGTCTCCCCAAAATGAAAGGTATCTTCTTATCTTCCTCCATATATAACACAATGAAATCCTTTAGAAAGATAAATTGATCCACTTTCACTAAGACATCTTTTATAACTCCTTTAGGATTTATTATTGAACGATCAGCTAACTGCAGAGTTATAGTAGTAGGGAATATTTCTCCTAATCCCAATCTTTTAAATATTGATAGCATAACATTAATGCTTGCACCTAAATCACATAAAGCTTTCCCATAAAATATGTCTCCAATTGCACATGGAATTGAAAAGCAACCAGAATCTTTATGCTATTCATGAAGATTTTTCTAATATATAGCACTGCAGCCTCACTAAGTGCAACAGTCACGTTATTATCAAACTTCCTTTTCTTGTTAAGAATAACATTTATAAACTTCACATAGCTTGGAAATTGTTCTAAGGCTTCAATAAATGGAATATTAATTGTAAGCTTCTTAAAAATTTCTAGAAATTTTGAAAATTGTTTATCTAACTTTTATTGATGGAGCCTCTAAGGAAATGGAGGTGGTGGTTTTTCCAAATCAACTTTAAGTGGAGAAATAGGTCTCTCTAAACCTTTCGGAGTGCCCTCTTCAAGCTCTTCAACTTCTTTTCTCTCTCCTTCAGTCTCTTTTTAAACTCTACCTTCCAATTCTCTTCCACTTCTAAGTTGAACGGCTTTTTCTTTCCCTTTATTCTAGTCTTTTGGATTTACATCAGTGTTACTTGGAAGTGTTCCTTGGGATCTAATACTTAATGAATTTGTTATTTGTCCGAATGATTCTCAATATTTATAATTGTAGCTCCTTGACTTTGTAACTGATTTCCCATTTATAACACCACTTCTTCTATAGAAAACTTTTTCTCCTTGAATTGGGGATTACTATTAAAACCTGGATGATAAGTAGGTCTAAGTAGGTCTATAAGTAGGTCTATAATTACTATTCCCTTGGTTGTTTCATTTTCTTAATGGTTTTATTTACATGTTCCCCCATTGCTGATTATTACCATCCGAAGTATTATTCCAGTTAAAGTTGGTATGGTTCTTCAAACCTGGGTTATAAGAGTTTTAAAATGGGTTATTCTGCTTTTTGTTTATGACATTCAAAGTTTCTAATGATGCTTGAGAATCTACCATTTAACTTAATGAATTCTCTTCAATCATTGCATTTGGTTGAAAGAAATTCATTCCAAATTGATCTAACTTCATTGAAATTGCAGTGATTTGATTTTCTAATATTATAAAAGCATCATATTCATGAATATTGCCTACTTTCTTAGGATTTACCCTTTCAAAAGACCATTTAAAATTATTAGTATCCTTATCTTCAATTAAAGCATAAGCATCATGAAATGGTTTTGACATCAATGAATCACTAGCATGACACTGATAATAGATGTAAGAGATCCAGCTAATCCATTGTAAAAGGTTTGAATTATTAACCAATCTTGTATAGCATGGTGTGGACACTTTCTCAGTAGCTCTTTCAGTCATTTTCATTCTTCATAAATAGATTCCCCTTCAAACTAAAAAAAAATATAATATCATTTCTAAACTTTATAGTTTTTTATGGTGAAAAATATTTAGCAAGGAATTTCTGCGCTAAACCATCCCAAGTTCTGATAGAATCAGGTGCTACCAAATGTAACCATATCTTAGCCTTATCCCTCAGTGAGAAAGGAAAAAGTCTTATGTTTTATAGAATCATATGATACACCATCATATTTAAATGTAGCACACAATTCGGGAAAATTAGCAAGATGTAAATTCGGATCTTCAATTGGTGCTCCCCCAAACTGATTATTTGATATCATTTGAATAATAATAGGTTTAAAATCAAATGAATTAGCCACTACAGTGGTTTTTGAATAAGATAAGTGAATTTTATCTTAGAATGAAGTTCATCCACCGTAGGGTTTGCATAATCTCTTAAAGGTCTAAACTCTTGATTAAGTTCAGCATTTTGATTATTTTGGTTTGTCATTTCTTAAAATTTTTATTTATTTAGTAATTTTTTATTTTCTTAATTTTTCTAATAGTTCCCTCTAATTCAAAATAGTAGGGCACAAGTCCTGTGGAACTAAAACTACACATACATTACTACGAAACTTATAAAATAAAAAAACACAAACAAGAACTTTATATAAAAATAACACTACAATATTCATATAATAAATCTAGAAATTTAAATACGACTTTATAAAATAGAAATTAGCTTTTTAAAAATTTCTTAAAAAATTTTGTATTTGTCCCTGAAAACGGTGCCAAAAACATGATATCGATATTCTTTATATATGTTAAGATGTACGTGATTATATTCTTAATTCTCCTTAATTATAATTCATACTTTGTAATAGTAGCCAAAAACTTAATCTAGAGTAATAGCTAGGCACAAACTTGACTTTGAAGCAAATAAGAATACAATTATTATATTTAATATTGGCTACTACTCAAGTATATGTATCATTATCAAGTAATATAAGTTTTTTTTATTTAGCCCCAATCATTGAATCCTCAAGAAAAACTATAATATGCAACTACAAAATAGGAGAAATTTAGACAACAAATTCTACTTAGTGAAATATTCTTACTTAAACTCTAAATATTATAATAGGAATGAAAGTTTGATTCTTTTTGTAATTTTTGATAATTGAAAAAGAAATAAGCAACTAACTTAACTAGATATTTGCAAAATTAGGGAAATATAAATAAAATATATTTTTCCTTATCATGAATTAGTAAGTATAAAAATTTTGTTGTGGAAGTATTCAAATTCTATTGTGTCAAATAAGAGCAATAATATTCTTTACCTTTACTAGAGATGATATAAAGAACATTGGCTAATTTACAGTTTGAATAATCTTGAAGATGGGTTAGGTGAGAAAGATACTAGCTTCCACTCTAGTTCTATCTTCTCCCACCACCTGGTGCTAACATCTCGTATCAGAACCTAAAATTATAAATCAAATTGAGGGTTTTAGTCTGTCACTCTAAAGTCCTCTAATCACTCTTCACTCTAAAGTCCTCTAATTCTAAACCCTTCAAAGTTTATTTCCCTATTTATTTGCACTCAACCCCATGAACTACATTCTCATCCATGAAATCAAATGTGATTCTTATCATTTGTTAACTGAGACAATACCATCTTCGATCTTACATATTCTCACAGCAAGTATTAACATCTTAATTGGCCAAATCTAGAAGAAAATGAAGTACGAGGTTTAAAATTATCACAAATTCTTTCAACATTAAAGACTAAAACTTCACACAACTTCCATCCAAAACTTAATCACTTATAATTTTAAGGAAAAAGATAAAAAAAACTGCCCATAATTTATGGAGAAAACAAAGCCACACTTAAGTTTGAAAGTAGAAATCATGCACACAAACAAGAAGTCTAAATTAAAACCAATTCTAGTCACAAAGATAAAAAATTATCTTATATACTCTCCACCAAAGTCTTGAAGTTCCTATGAATCTCTTCCTTCACTTACAGTATAAACTAAAACTTAAAATAAAAAGAAAAGTCGTAGCTGCGGCGTGTGGTGGTTGGATCTGGATGGATGATTCTGGGTGATCATGGATGATTGTGGATGATTATTTCTTCAATCAATGTCTTATTTTATAATTTTCCAAAAGGTGCTTAGTGTCTCCTCAAAATGTTTCCACGTTTAATGAATATTTTAGATGTTGCCTCCTCTTAAAAGCCAATTGAATGAATTTTCGTGTACATTAATTATTTCTCACATTTTCAATAAGGATTGCTTCAATCACCTATTCAAAACTTCATCCAAATACTTTGAATCATCATGTAACTACTTCTAGCGCTTAAGCTTGAGGTACTTGGCTCTTAGGCGTGACTCTCTCTGTTTCACTAGCGCGTAAGCGCTCAGTTAGTTTTCACACCTTCATTTTTTATCCAAATTTGATCCTTTTTCACTCCATTCACCATTTTTCATCCATTTGATTGTACCTGAAAGAAAAACACACAAATATCTTTCATTCAAAAATAGGCATAAAAATGTGTACATAAAGACCATATATTTTAGGTGTATGAGGTATCTTCAGATATTTCTTGGGAAAATTCTTGGACTTCTTTTCCTTTCCTTGCTATGATATTTCTCCTATTGAATCTGAATGTAGGGTTGTGATGTTAGCTTTTGGCATTGTTATTTCTTCTAATTGGTTTGTGCTACATATTGGAGTTGACTCTATTGTGCTTTTAGAGCTCCTACTAAAGAAAAAAGCCAACTTAGAACTTGGTTATTTGTCTGAATAGATTTTGGATTTATATTGAAAGGTTTCAAATTAACATTACTTAGAGATTTATCTATACGAAAGGAAACTTGCCTGCAAATTGGTTGTCTAGAGAAGGTGCTAAAGGCATTACTATAGGGATTGACCCTCCTTTGCAGCTAAGGAGATTACTAGTTGGGGACATTTTAGAGCTTCCCTACCTCAGATGGCAATTCTCTTTATTTTTCATGATTTTTGTTTTGGTTTTGAATATTGGGATTGTAGTTTGAGTATATGGAGGCGGATCTTTATGTTTTGTTTTGAGTGACTTCTATTTTGGGTATAGATGTATCTACCTCTTAAAACACTATAATTTTTTTAGCAATTATCAATAAAATTCCCTACTGGGTTCCTTTAAATATATATATATATACCTAAAAAATACTAGTTTAGACATTTTTAGTTGTATGTCAAACTTTTGATGGTTAGCATTCACATGAGTCATGAAAACCCTGTTAAAAGAATAAGGTTTGATCACCCCTATTCAAATGCATATATCCTTAGCAAAAAGATCTACCAAACATAGATTAGGATAATAATAACCTTAGTGTATAAATCCAGCAGTGATAGAGCCCCCAACTATACAATATTGGTATAACCACGATAGTGACAACCTTGAAGAAAAAGGATATTTAGAAGAATTGATAACAATTTAGGGAATCAATTAGAAACCCAAATTGCAGGAGTGGGAACCATAGAAAATCAAATTGGGCAGTTAGCTAACCCATTAAGCAATGAACTCTAAAATATGTCAAGTATAGATAATGATTATTTTTAATCAAAAGAGTTGGACCCTAAAGTGCATGTTGAGTTGGTTGGATTTTGTTGGATAATGACTGACAAAGAATCTACTCTTTTTATTTAAGGCAACCCCTATCATTGTTAGGGAGAAAATTAAGCTAATAGGACAACCCATATGAGTGCTCCCAGAGAAGGGATTGGAATATAGCCATAGGCATAAGAGTAACTATGTAAAGTTATATCCCGAGCCTAAAAAAACTTAAGGATGATCGAACCAAAGATTTATGAAATTTTAATTTACCTTATAAGTACCAATCTCTTGTAACTAGTAGTGAAAGTGCTAATCAACAAAAGAGAAGGTAATGTGGATGATGTTGGATTTTGGAAGACCCCTAAGAACGATAATCTAAAAAAAACAATAAGAGTTTAGAAATTCTAAACTTTGATGACATAGTTAAAAATTCTAAAAAATAAAAAGATTGGGTCAGTGATTGATGCTTACAAAAATGAAATTTTTATCATGGTGGAAGTTGATACACCTAAAATATATAGTATTTTTATACATGTTTTTATGCTTATTGTTGAGATATTACGCTTAATGAAAGGAATTTATGTTTTTTTTTTTATTTTAGGTACAACCAAATGGATGAAAATGCTGAAAGGAGTGAAAAGGGGTCAAAATTGGAGCAAAAAATGAAGAAGGTGCAAAAATTGAACTAGGGTGCCTAAGCGCCAGGTAGCCCGCGCTTAAGTGCCAGAAGTAGTTACTTGATGATTCATTAAATTTAGACAAATTTTTAAAGAGGTGTTTGAAGCAACCCTTCTTTAAAATGTGGGAAATAGCCCATGAACATGAAAATTCATTCAATTGGCTTTTGAAAGGATGAACTTCTAGAAGATTCATTGAATGGAGACACATTTTGAAGAGACGCCATAACACCTTTTTGGATTTTTATTAAAGAAGACTTGGATCATCAAGATAAAAAGACAGTCATCAGCCATTAAATCCATCATTCATCCAAGTAACCATCGCCATCGCCGCCCATCGCCGCCACTGCCAGCCACTTTCTTTTTATTTTTAGTGTTAGTTTGTATTGTGAGTGAAGGAAGAGAATTCAAAGGAACTTCAAGACATTTGGTGGAGAGGATTTTAGATAAGTTTTTATCTTTATGACTACACTTAGTTTTAATTTAGATTTCTTGTTTGTGTGCATGATTGTTACTTTTAAACTCATGTGTGGTTATGTTTTCTCCATAAATTCTGAGAAGTTTTCTTTATCTTTTTCCTTAAAATGATAAGTAATTAAGCATTTAAAGGAAGTTGTGTGAACTATTAGATTTCAATGTTGGAATATGTTGTGATGATTTGAAACCTTGCACTTCATTTACTTCTTGATTTGGCCAATTAAGATGTTAATACCTGTTGTGATAACATGTAAGATCCGAGATGGTATTATCTCAATCAAAAAATGGTAAGAGTCACATATTGATTTCATGAATGATAATGTAAGTTAATGGGGTTGAGTGCAAATAAATAAGGAAATAAACTTTTCAAGGGTGTAGAGTTAGTGGACTTTAGAGTGACAGGCTAAAGCCCCTTATTTGATTTATAGTTTTAGTTTGTGATACGAGATGTTAGCCCTAAACTGGAGGGCGAAGAGGGAACTCTAGATTGTGAGCTAGTATCTTCCCTACCTAACCGGTCTTCAAGACTATTCAAACTATAGATTAACCAATGTTCTTTATAGCATCTCTAGTAAAGGCAAAGAATATAATATTATTGCTCCTGCACAACACATTTAGCATACTTCCACAACAGAATTTCTATACTTATTACTGATTTGTGAGAAGGAAAAAAAATATTTTAATTATATTTCCTTCATCTTACAAATATTTAGTTAAATTAATTCATTGCTTACTTTATTTTCATAAATCCAAAAATTACAAAAAGAATCAAATTTTGATTCCTATTATAGCATTTTAAGTTTAGTAAGAATATTTTGCAAAGTAGATTTTGGTCATCTAAACTTTCTAGGTTTTCTAAAGTGCATTTTCCCTATGGGTTCGATATTAGGGATTTAATAAAAAAGTCTTATATTACTTGATAACAATACATATACTTGAGTAGTATCCCATATTTAAATATTATTATTGTATTCTTATTTGTTTCATAGTGGAGAACTTACCTAGCTTTTGCTTTGGATCAAGTTTTTGACTTTATTGCAAATTAAGAATAACTATTAAGGAAATTAAGTAGATAATTGCATACATCGCATTTTGCATATGAATAGAAAGTCGGGATCATGTTTTTGGCCCCGATGTCGAGGAAAATTATAAAATTTTCAAAAAGTTTTTAGAAAGCAAAATTTTTATTTTTACAAGTCTTATTTAAACTTTAATATTTATTTAAGAAATATTGTAGTGTTATTCTTATATTAAGTTCTTGTTTTTGTGTTTTTATTTTTATTTTTATTTTATTTTTATTTTATTTATTTTATTTTGTGTATTTTATTTTTATTTTTAGTTAGTGTATGCGTAGTTTAGGTTCCAAAAGACTTGTGTCTTACGATTCTGAATTTGAAAGAACTATTAGAAAAATTAAAAACTAAAAATTACTAAAAAAATCAAGAAATGGAAAATCAAAATAATCAAAATGCTAACGAGTTTAAACTTTTAAGAGATTATGCAAACCCTATGGTGGATTAACTTCATTATAGTATTCAAAAACCCACTGTAGTGGCTAATTCATTTGAGCTTAAACCCGCTATTACCCAAATGGTATCAAATAAGCTGTTTGGGGGAGCACTAACTGAAGATCCAAATTTACATCTTACCAATTTTCTAGAATTGTATGCTACATTTAAATATGATGGTATATCAGATGATCTTATGAAACTTAGATTATTTTCTTTCTCACTTTGGGATAAAACTAAGATATGGTTACATTCATTATCACCTTGATCTATCAGAACATGGAGGGACTTAGCGCAGAAATTCCTTGCTAAATATTTTCCACCATTAAAAACTGTGAAACTTAGAAATGATATTACATTTTTTTGCCAGTTTGAAGGAGAATCTATTTATGAAGCATTGGAATGATTTAAAGAACACTTAAGAAAGTGTCCACACCATCCTATACCAGATTGGTTAATAATTCAAACTTTTTATAATGGATTAGTTGGATCTCTTAGATCTATTATCAATGCAACTGTTGGTGGTTCATTGATGTCCAAACCATTTAATGACATTTATGCTTTAATTTTAGATATGGCTACAAATAAATTTCAATGGCTTTCTGAAAGGGTAAATCTTAAGAAAAGTAACCAATGTTTAAGAAATTGATGCTTTTGTCATGTTAGCAAATCAAGTTGCTACAATTTCAAGGAAGTTTGACCAATTTGGAATGAATTTTTCCCAATTTGGAATGAATATTGAAGAGAATTCATTAGGCCAAATGGTATATTCTCAAGCATCATTAAAAACCTTGAAAGTCATAAATAACAAGTAGAAAAAACTTTGAGAAACTTTGAATGCCATAAATAACAAGTAGAATAACCCATATTCAAATTATTAGAATCTAGTTTGGAAGAGCCATCCCAACTTTAACTAGAATAATACTTCTAGTGGAACTAATGGTGGTAATAATTAGTAATGGGGGAACAATCATGTAAACCCATTAGGAAACTAGAACAACCAATGGAATAATAATTATAGACATACTTATCCTTCAGATTTTAATAATAATCCACAATTTAAGGAGAAGAAGTTGTCTATAGAAGAAGTGGTGTTACAAATGGGAAATCAATTACAAAGTCAATGAGATACAATTAAAAATAATGAGAGTCAATTGGGACAAATAACAAATTCATTAAGTAATAGATCCCAAGGAACACTTCCTAGTAATACAAATGTAAATCCAAAAGACTAGAATAAAGAGCAAGTAAAAGTCGTTCAACTTAGAAGCGGAAGAGAATTGGAAGGTAGAGTTTAAAAAGAGATTGAAGTAGAATGAGAAGAGATTGAAGAAACAAAAGAGGATGCTCTGAAAGGTTTAGAGAGACCTATTTCTCCACTTAAAGTTAACTTATAAAAACCACCACCTCCTTTTCCTTAGAGGCTCTCACAACAAAAGTTGGATAAGAAATTTTTAAAATTTATGGAAATATTTAAGAAGCTTATAATTAATATTTTATTTATTGAAGCTCTAGAAAAAATGTGAAGCTATGTGAAGTTTATGAAGGATATTCTTAATAGGAAAAGGAAATTTGAAGATAATGAGACTTTTGCACTTATTGAGGAGTGCAGTACTATAAATCAAAAAAAGCTTCCTAAAAAACTTAAAGATCCTGGTAGCTTTACAATTCCACATGCAATAGGAGACATATTTTATGGGAAAGCTATATGTGATTTATGAGCAAGCGTGATTTAGGTGCAAGATTTATGAGCAAGCATCAACCTTATGTCATTATCAATATTTAAGCGCTTGGGATTAGGAGAATAAAATCCCTACTACTGTAACTCTGCAGTGATCAGATTGTTCAATAACATATCCTAAAGGAGTTATAAAAGATGTCCTAGTGAAAGTGGATCAATTTAAAGATAAGGAGATACCTATCATTTTGGGGAGACCTTTCCTAGCAATAAGAAGAGCAATGATAGATGTGCAAAAAAGAGAATTAACAATGTGCATCAATGATCAATGATCAAACAATTACAACAATTACATTTGATATTTCCTAATAAATTATATACCCTGCAAAATGTAAAGATGATGAATGCTATAGAATGGATGTTATAAGATATTTAAGTGAATGCATTTTAAAATAATTTATGAAGAGAAATCTGAAATGAAAGAGTTGGAACACGAGCAAAAAAATGAATTAGATCAATATTGAGATTTATATAAGGAAGATTAAAATTATGTTCAAGAATATTTTGAAGTTTTTGACACAACAGAAAAAGATACATCCTTTTGTCCATCAATTGAAAAAACTCCTGAAGTTGAGTTGAAGTTACTTCCTGAGCATTTTAAGTATGCCTTTTTAGCTGATTCCTCTACATTACCTGTTATAATTTCCTCAAAATTAACTACAGAAGAAGAAGAGAGTTTCATGAAAACTTTAAAGAGAAGGAAGCCTTTGGATGGACAATTGCTAATACAAAAGGAATCAGTTCTGTAATTTTTATGCATAGAATTCTTATGGAAGAGAATTGCAACCAGGGCTGATCCTCAAAGGAGATTGAATCCTATTACGAAAGAAGTTGCTAAGAAAGAAATTTTATAGTGGATAGATGCTGGAATTATCTACCCTCTTTCAGATAGTGCATGGGTTAGTCCAATTCACTGTGTTCCTAAGAAAGGAGGAGTGACTATAACTTTAAATGAACATAGCAAGTTAATTCCAATAATACAAGTCACAAGATGGCAAATATCCATTGATTATAGAAAGTTAAATCACACCACTGGGCATAAATACTTTTGTTTTCTACATTGATATGTTGGTTATCACCAAATACAAGTAGCTTCTGAGGATCAAGAGAAAAAACTTTTACCAGTGCTTATGGTACATTTACTTTTAGAATAATTCCCTTTAGTTTATGTAATGCAACAGTTATATTTCAAAGGTGCATGACGGTTATTTTTTATGATTTAATTGAAAAAGAGATTGACGTTTTTATGGATGATTTTTCAGTGTTTGGAACTTTATTTGAATCATGTTTAGAACATTTATCAAAAGTTCTCAAGCGCTGTGAAGAACCCAATTTAGTCCTCAATTGGGAAAAATGTCACTTTATGGTAGCAGGAGGAATAGTTTTGGGACATCAAATTTCAAAAAATGAGATGGATGCAGACCCTGCAAAAATTCAAGTGATCTCTAATTTACCTCACCCAACAAGTGTGAAGGAAATTAGGAGTTTTTTTAGGACATGTTAGATTCTACAGGCGATATATTAAATACTTTTCAAAAATTGCTAAGTCTCTATGCCATTTACTTAAAAATGATGTAATTTTCAATTTTGATAAAGAGTGCCTAAAAGCTTTTGAATTATTAAAATAAAAATTAGTCACTACACTAATTATTATTTCACCAAATTGGGAATTGGGAAAAACCTCAAATTGGGAAAAACCTTTTGAATTGATGTGTGATGCTAGTGATTATGCTATTGGAGGTTTTTTAAGACAAAAGCATGATAAGATTTTTAAAGTTATCTATTATGCTAGTAGAGCACTTAATGAGACTCAAATTAATTATACCACAACTAAGAAAGAGTTATTAGCAGTAATATATGCCTTTGATAAATTTAGATCACACTCTTCTTTTGCAAGAATTTGACTTTGAAATAGTAGATATGAAGGGAACTGAGAATGAAATTGTTTATCATCTGTCCAAGCTTGAATTAAAGAAACCACTCAGTTTTGAAAAGGAAATTGATGAACATTTTCCATATGAAAAATTGTTCAATA
Organism: Phalaenopsis equestris; assembly: GCF_001263595.1. Lineage (NCBI taxonomy): Eukaryota > Viridiplantae > Streptophyta > Magnoliopsida > Asparagales > Orchidaceae > Phalaenopsis > Phalaenopsis equestris. The sequence goes on from NW_018165521.1 coordinate 548,317, forward strand.
TTAATGAGTGGTGTGTTCCATGGTATGTCGACATTTTGAACTTCTTGAACTTCATTATTAGTTAGTGATATTATACCCTATGGAATGACATACCAATAGAAGAAGAAATTTTTATCTGAAGCTAAGACTTATTTTTGGGACGACCCGTTTTCATATAAAGAAGGAAATGATCTAACTATTCGAAGATGTGTACCTCTAGATGAAACTTATGGAATTATCAAAAAATGTCATAATTTTGATTTTGGGGGACATTTTAGTGTTGATAAAATATCATACAAAATTTTACAATCTGGATTTTATTGGTCTACAATTTTTAGAGATGTTAACGCTTATACGCTTATATCAAATTATATCAAAACTTGTGATCGATGTTAACGAGTAGGCAATATTTCTTGGAAAAATGAGATGCCCTTCAATTATGTGTTATAATTTGAGATATTTGATGTTTGGGGATTAGATTTCATGGGACCATTTATACCATCTTTCATAAATTTATGTATATTGTTAGCAGTAGATTATATATCCAAATGGATAGAAGTTCTTGCATTACCTCGATGTGATGCTCAAAGTGTTGTGAAGTTTTTAAGAATGAATATATTTTATAGATTTGAGATGTCGAGAGTAATCATAACTGACGGGGGAAGTCATTCCATAAATGCAATAATGGAAAAGTTATTAAAGAAATATCATATTAACCATAGAATTTCTACTGCTTATTATCCTCAAACAAGTAGTTTGCCTGAATAATCCTATCGTGAAATTAAAAGAATGTTGGAAAAATCTGTGATTCCAACCAAAATGGATTTGTCAGTCAAACTCGACTATGCTTTGTGGGTTTATAGGACTGCATATAGAACTCCTATAGGAATGTCCCCCATACAGTCTAATACTTGGGAAAGCGTGTGACTTACCAGTTGAACTTGAGCATAAAGCATATTGGGCTATAAAATAATTTAATTATAATTTGAAGGTTGTTGGTGAGAGAAGGTTATTTCAATTGAATGAACTTGAAGAGATAAGGAATGAATCTTATGAAAGTGCTAAGATTTACAAAAAAAAAGATGAAAATGTGGCATGATCGGATGATTCAAACTAAAAATTTTCAGCCAAGACAACAAGTTTTGCTTTATAAAGTAAGGTTAATATCATTTCTAAGCAAACTTAAGTCTAGGTGGATGGGCTCATTTATTGTGATGAAATTTTATCCCTATGAAGCTGTGGATATCAAAGATCCTAGAACTGATAAAATCTTTAAAGTGAATGGTCACAGGCTGAAATCCTATTTTTGTAGGCGACCAACTTAAATTAAATGATTTTATGATGTTGTTTCAACCAGAATAAGCACTGGTTACGATAGGATGATGACATTAAACCAAGCGCTCTTTGGGAGGCAACCCATAGTTATCTGCATGTTTGTTTTTATTGTTATGTTATTGTGTGTGATTAGAAAATTCTGATATTGTTTTGAATATATAATGATTTAGTGATTATTCTAAGATCTTAAAAAATGACTTAGAAATGATAGAAAGTGCATTTGGATGTTAAGTTGACCTGTGCTAAATTGAGCACTGACGCTTAAGCGCCAATATCTGATGCTTAGGCACGACAGTTAAAAAACATGTGTGAATTTCCGTTTTTAGTAGTTTTAACTGAGATTTGGTTGGCTCTAATGTGGGAGACAATTTTAATAAGTGTCTAGGAGTTTTAGGAGGAGTTTAGTGGGTATAAATAGAAGGGTATGAGGAGAAGTCTCACAGCACTTCCATTTAGCCCTAAATCATAAGTGAAAAAGAGAGAGAGTTTTGCAAAAATGTCATCTTGGGAGAGTGTTTTAAAGAAAAAGTAGGAGGCACTGAGAAAGAAGTTTGTTAGTTAGAGTACACAAGAGTTATACAATGGTTTCCTTGCTGTCAGTATCGAAGGAATAGCGAAGAAAATCACTAAAATTGATATTGACGTAGTTCAATTGAAGCAAAAGTCATGGAAGTAAAAGCACATCTGGATTGTATGGGATGACAACTTAAGATGCAGTTTAGCCATACCAATTTTATAGAAGAAGCGGACAAGACTATGTATTTGAAGAACAAGTAGATTGAGGAAGATTCAACTATGGTTGTTAACCATTGTCCATTCTTTCAGATTTATATTTCAAATGTTGAAAGAGAGACTAATGATAGGCTAGGATTCGTTCGACCGACTGAAGAATGGAATTAAGTTTGTGATTTAATGTTTATGTGTTTAATGTTTGTTTCTAATGTTAAGTGTGTTTAGAAAATCACTAAAATTGATATTGACGTAGTTCAATTGAAGCAAAAGTGATGGAAGTAAATGCACATCTGGATTGTATGGGATGACAACTTAAGATGCAGTTTAGCCATACCAATTTTATAGAAGAAGCGAACAAGGCTATGTATTTGAAGAACAAGTAGATTGAAGAAGATTCAACTATAGTTGTTAACCATTGTCCATTCTTTCAGATTTATATTTCAAATGCTGAAAGAGAGACTAATGATAGGCTAGGATTCGTTCCACCGACTGAAGAATGGAATTAAGTTTGTGATTTAATGTTTATGTGTTTAATGTTTGTTTCTAATGTTAAGTGTGTTTAGTATGTCGTTAATGTGATAATTTCCTAGTGTTTGTGTTAGGAATTTTCTCATTCAAGTCTATTTAGATTGAGAATTTAGGTATTAAAAATGTTTGTAATCATTCATGAATTAATATAAATGTTTGCTTGTGTGAAATTATGTGTTATTTTTTATTCTCTTAGTTAAGATTGGTGAATCCTTAGTTAGAGTAGAGTTAAAAGGGAAGAAAATGGTTATTAAAGAGTTATGAGACCATGAAGGGTTGGTAGACTTAAACTAGAAGTTCATTTCACTTAAAGCAAAAAAATAAAAATTTGTTCGCAAGCGCCTATCGACACAATTTTAGGGGATCCAATGGAAGCTCTTGGTCGCCAGAATGGAAATCCCGATGCCCACTTCAGAGGGAAATTTAATATATATATATATATATCAAAATATAAACACATAACTTGATAGTGGAGGTTAATAAAATAAAAGAAGAAATATATGACAATCGTCTGGTTTGTAAAATCATTTTATGATGACCAATATGTTCCCCTATTTAATATGAATAATTAAATAGGGTTTATATTAAGCTGGGACTTGAAAGTTGCTTACAAAGGCAAGCCCTTATAATTAATTACATCTTAGATAACCGAAGTCAATTAAGAAAACACTCAATAAAAATCAGGGGATATTGTCTTTAGGAATTTCAAAGGATTCGACCTTTCAAAGAGATCAGACAAAGAGGTGTGAAAGGGGGAATGCCTCAAATTTGGAACAGTTATTTTTAGAATCCAAAGGAAGAAGAACTAGGGTATGTTATGGATCCTGAGAAAAATCTCAGTGTCTTCCCAAGCTATCCTACAGTTTGGTTTCAATTTAGAGGAGAAATATTTAATTGTTTCATCATGCCAATTTTATTAATTAGTGCATACATTCGTGTGAAACGATCACGCAAATAGCCTGGAAGATGTGAGGGTTTATTTCATGGCAAATGACAACCTCAGAATCCTAAAACGAGTTAAGGCTTATATTGTATAGGAAAGTCATACAAAGGCCTAAAGATAAGTTGAGCACTTAGGTCGCACTAAGTAGATGACCTCAAAATCCTATGGCTCGATTTGCAATTCTATGGAATGGTTTGGGTGGTGTAGACATGTTTTGTTATTTAAGATGGTCGTGCTCCCAAAAATGTTATCTCCAAGCTCCTCCTCGTAGCGAGTTTAAGTTTTCTAATGTGTCAAGTCTTGATGTTAAATCAAGTGTTTTCTATGGTTATGGTTATTTAAATATCATGGGGAATGTTAAAATGTTAAAGAGAGACACCGGTTAAGATCCCATGGTTTCCTCGTTCTGGTACCATTATTTTCTTTTGAATTTATTTAGTTTAAAAAAGTTATGATATTTTGAATCTCCCTGTTTTAAATGGGTTTCATAACTCATTTAAGCTAAGTAAATTCAAAAGAAAATAATGATACCGTAATAAGGGAACCGTGGGATCCTAACCTTTGAAACACTCCATAAATTCAAAAGGAAGTTTTAAGTTTAGTGAAAATTCAAAGAATTTATAATTACCTTTGAAACAATTTGTTCTAGGTTTTGAAAATGTTGATTAATTTTTTTAAAAGTTGTTTTGATTTGGAAAATAAAGTAAAGTACGCACCCAAGAAGTTAAGATATTTGCAAAAAGTAAAATGATAGAAATTAAACAATGCTATAAAAGCGTACTTGTCAACTTTTCGGTGTATATAATTTTGTAGAAATTTAAATAAATTGCAAGAGTAAATGAAGGTGTATCTAACAGACTCCAAACTATGACTTACTGTGTCCCAAAAGATCTTAGTGGATGATTTTAGAACAAAATATAACAAGTTCAATTTCTCCTTCAAAATATCTAAGAGATTCCAAAGTGTTCAAGGAATGATCCTGAATTGCTTCAACGATTGCTTGAAACATTTGAGTTCATTTTGAACTTATCATATTATTCCATTAATCATCCTAGGGCAAATTAAATTTATCCCATTACTCGATGAATCTTGACATTTTAACCATCTTGAGGGCTGGGTAGAGGAATCATTCCGTGGGCAAGGTATCCAATTAATCAGTTGATATTTCACTTAAAAGTTATGTAGATGAATGCCCCTGAGGCAAGTTTCAGTCATTAAGGACTTTTGTACCCACCACAAAAGCTGGGTTTATAGTGTTAATCATCAATCATGTTATCTTCTAAATCCCATCAAAGAAATTTTAAAATCAAGCCTAGATCACCACTAAGCTCCTTAATAGTTAGGAGAAAGATTAGCAAATTTAAAATTTTAAATTAGGTGATAAGAATTCTGATTAAAAGAAGTTAGATTATCGTTAACTGTGGACTTAATCATAAGTGAAACATCATCTCCCTAGTTTAAGCTCATCACTAAAAAATCATTTAATTTTGATTAACTTCAAAATCTTGATGATTTATCAAATTATAATTTTATTCTTAACATGGAAAGGTGGCAAGTTGGTATCTATCTTTTAGCCATTATGTTTCAATTATCCAAACATATTCATTAGAATCAAAAATGCCCATTTTCCTTTTGGTTAATCTTAAATTTTGATTAAGGAACCAAAATCCAAAATGATCACTTTAACCTTGGGGCTCTTTACCTCATAACTCATTAAGCACCACTCAAATGACTTAAGAGATTTTAGAGTGCCATATCCATAAAGACAATTAAAACATCAGAAGAGAAATTTTAGTTTTCAAATTTTAATTTAAATAATTATTATTCTAGAAAATCGGATTTTCAAAATTAATTTATTTAATCAATCAAAATAAAGTTTTTAGATTATGGAAAAATATTAAAGGTTTCCTCAGGTCAGAGAAATACCTAAACAAAATTATATGATTTGTTTAATCAAATCTTTAATTTAATTTTGGTGATAAGGATTCTGATTAAAAGAAGTTAGATTATCATTAATTGTGGACTTAATCATAAGTGAAACATCATCTCCCTAGTTTAAGCCCATCACTCAGAAATCATTTGATTTTGATTAACTTCTAGATCTTGATGATTTAGCAAATTATAATTTTATTCTTATCATGGAAAGGTGCCAAGTTGGTTTCTACCTTTCAGTCATTATGTTTAAATCATTCAAATATATTCATTAGAATCAAAATTATCTATTTTTCCTTTGGTTAATCCTAAATTTTGATTAAGGAACCACAATCCAAAATGACCACTTTACATTTGGGGCTCTTCTCCTCATAACTCATTAAGCACCACTCAAATGACTTAAGAGATTTTAGAGTACCCTATCTGAAAAGACAATTAAAATATCAGAAGAGAAAATGTAGCTTTCAAATTTTAATTTAAATAATTATTATTTTAGAAATTAGGATTTGCAAAATTAATTTATTTAATCAATCAAAATAAAGTTTTTGGTTTATGAAAAACTTATTAAAGGTTTCTTTAAGTCAGAGAAATACTTGAACAAAATTTCATGATTTTTTTTGAATCAAATCTTTAATTTAATTTTATAATTATTTATTGATTTTTATAATTTAAGTTGAATGAAAAAGATGTTTTATTTACAAAACTTATTTTTTATATTTTTATTAAACCTCTTTGAGTCCAAAGAACTCAGAGAAATAAATTTTATATTTTTATTATTTTTAATTTATTTATTATAATTATTTTAACCACAAAACAGTAAAAATGCCTTTTAAGTTATTAAAAATTTATTTTTTAACTTAAAAAAATTAGAAAAAAATGTTTTAATGAGTTTTATTTGATCAGAAAACAATTATACACATTTTTAAAGTTTTTTGTATTTTTGAATATTTTAACTATTTTTAATTATTTTTAATGCAAAACATAGGCTAAAAATCAAGTATTTTATCAAAATTGACTTTTATTTTTCCTAAGAGCTCCTCATCAAAAGGAACTCAGAAAACCACTTTTCATAATTTTCATAAGTGTATTTAATTTAATATAACTATTTTGTACAAAAATACAATGTTTCTTGGAAAATCAACTTTAGTGCTTAAACTTATTAAAAAAAAATTTAAATTTTTACAGTGGGTTAACATGATTTTTATACAAAATGTAGAATTAATTTATTTATTTAATTTTATTATTATTTAATTTGCATAAATTAGTACAAGATATACAAACTTAATTAAATAGAGAAATTTACAAATTTATTCAAGCCATCATGGTATTTTTCCTAAGCTTCTCTACCCTCAGGAAACCTACAAAAATTTAACCCATATTTTTTCCAGTGATATTTCAATTTATACAATTAATTTAAGTCAAAATAGTCATCTTAGCTTGAAGATTAGGGTTAGAAGCATAGAGATTTCCTCTGACCTTGAAAAAATCATAGAACATAGCCTCTATCATGAGGGAAAAACCATCAAGATTTCAAGCTATGTTGAGCAATGCTTAGCCATAATGAACTAAAATATCACAAGAGTATTTAATTAATTAAAAATCAAAGAGTTAACAAATAATTTTTATTTTTGATCCATATTATTCTCTTCTATTCATTGAGCAAGAGGATATTTTTATTTTATTTTTATGATTTTTCTACATAATTTTATGATTTTTCAAAATTCTAGAATTAAAATAAATTTCAAATCCCTAATTTACTACTTATCCAGCTTAGCCGCCACGTCAACCTCGTCTGCTTCAAGCTTTACATACGGTGATCCGCCATTTAACACCACCAGCACATCGGCTACCGTGCGGCCCGCGGTTCACGTACCAAGAGTTCGTCGGGCTTGATCTCCTTTGTCCATCAACAAATGAGTGATCAGACGGCTCTTCGTCATCATTCCCAAGTTTCCTAATCTGAGAACCGTTCAACTTAAAACCCTAAGATCTCCCTCTAGACTCAACCAAATTGCATGGGTTTTGTTTCTAAACCTTCATCTACTCACGGCAAATACATCTATATGGCTTATACGGTATCAAATATAGTAAATACATATGGAGAATCAAGATAGACTCTGATTAAGGTTAGAGCTTTATCCTTTATCTAAGAGGCAGATGGTTATAACAGCTTTAATTTATTCCAATGAACCTTCAGATGAACTCCTAGACCCTAGTGAATTGTCTAGGTATGATTTTCACCAAGGCCATTTTTAGGTGTTGATCTAGAGCTAGGTTAGAAGCTGTTTAAGATGGGGCTTTTGTGGGTAATCAACTCCTCTCACTCTCGTGATGGTATGAGCACATATTGAACTTTCTTGGACTGTGGAGGTATAGGGAAATATGTCCTGGTTCAGTCTGAAATTTTGAACTCAAAATTGAGCTCTCACAGTGGGAACCAGAGGCGAAAAACAATGAGATTGAGCAGTGGAGTTCTTGGAGAGTCTTTGGAAGCAATTGGAAAGAATTTTCCCAAGGAATTTGCTAGCCCTTTTTTATGGCAGTGGAAAGGGTGGTCTAAAAAGAAGAGACTTTGGTGGCTCTCATGCCAAGTTGAGGTTGTCAAGGTGCTGCCTAGGTGGAGGGAAGAAAATCTCTAACAGCCAATCAAGCTTAGCAACTCAGGTGAGTTCAATTTTGTGTGTTGGCACTCTTGGCCTCCTTTAGAGTGACTATTTTCATTAGTTGAGGTGGTGGCTGGCCAGGGTCTGGTCACCTCTTAACTCAAGGAGGTCAAGGAGTGGCTAATTATGATTAACTCCCCAAAGGTAAACAATGATGGCAAAGATATTTCAAGTTTTGGCCAATTATGGGGTGAAATTCCATAAATCAAGGGAATATTTATCTATAGCTCATCTAGGATGGACTAGGTGAGTCTAGCCTGGTAACTAAGGTTCACTTGGTGGCTGGAGTGGTCCTTGGTTGGCCAATTTAGCTTTGTTAAGTCAATTTTGGGTCATGGGTCCAAATTGGTTCAAGTCGGGCTAGGTTAGGCTACCATGTAGCTCAATTGATTGATCAATATTGTGTGGATGATTTTAATAAAAGGTTTAGAAAACATTTAGAGTGATTTTGAATTGATTTGGAGGCTCACTTTGAAGGATTTTGAACATTTGATCAATTTAGGGATGTTAGGTTAGACTTGGGTTTAGGATAGTCTAGAGTTGGGCTAAGTCCAAAATGAGGGTTCAAAATGGTATAGGTGGATGCTATGAGTAGTTCTCAGCATTAATTGGGTGTCAAATTTGGGCTTTGGACATTCAATTTGGTGACACTTGGAGATGTACCTAAATTGGGGCAAAATTGGGGGTTTTGGATTTGGGTGAAATTATGCTCAAAATATGGGTGAATTGGGTTGTTATTTCATGTTCATTGAATTTTTTCATGATCAATTTTAGTTTATAATTGAAATTGGGAAAATTTGGAACCAAATTGGTGGGCATTTAAGGTGAATTAGTGTAATTAGGCCTTTAAGGCCAATTTCGGGCTTTTGGTCAAAATGGGTCAAATTTGTCAAATTAGGTTCAATTGAAGGGTCCAAATTGATTTTGGGGACATCTAAAATGATTTTGAAGGTCTTGGAAAAGTTTGGGCCACCAAAGGTATTTTGGTAATTTTGGCCATTTTAGGGTTATTTTGGTAATTTTTGCAATTTTGGTGGTTTCAAATGGGTTGAGGTGATTTTTGAACAAATTTGGGTATTTTGGATGAAATTGGGAATTTTGGTCAAACTTAGGGTTTTGGGGTGTTTTGGTAAATTGGGTGTTTTGGTAAATTGGGGTGTTTTGGTAAATTGGGTAGATTTGGGGGGCAAAAGGCTAAGGTATTTTGGTGAAATTAAGGTACCAACCATCCTTTTTTGGCTATGGACCAAAGGAATCCTCATTTGGGTCCTCTATTTACTTATCTTATCTAAACCCTAGCCTAGGGCTAGTGGGTCTATGGGACCATTTACATGAGCCTACCAAAAGCACAAGGGATCAAAGTTAACAACTTTGGTTTTAGGGTTGTGAATGGTGTGTAATGTGCAAGCGAGTGACAGTGTATGCACTAGCTTAAAACCAACACCTAGAGTCAACCCTACGGCCAAGCAATGCTATGGGAACTCTCCTTGAGCTCCTTTAAGTGTTGGAGGTTAGGACCAGTATATGGAACTTCATGTTTAACAAAGAAGAGTTTAGAATTTTTAATGGTGAGGGACCCTTTTCTAGTCCTCTAGGAATAGTCAACAGAAAAGTCCTATGGATAGACCCTAGGCTACTTAGGAGGAAACTAGGCCTCAACCAAAAGTGATGTCAACAAATGGACCCCCATAGGTGTGGTGTGTCGGGCTAGGTGTGGTGTGTCGGGCAAGCACATCGCACGTATTGGCGTTGACTGAAGAGATCAACAAACCAACATGATGTCCCTAACTACTAAGTCAACACACTTAGAATGAAGAGCAGAATTGAGTGATAGCTATTTCTACTGGGGAATTAGTAAGTGAATATCTGAGCAAAATCGAGGGTTCCAAACTCTCACGGGATTAGAAAGAAAGGGATTCCAAAAATGCAAAAATTGAGTGACGGTTATTTCTATGACAGACACGATGAAGATTCAATTTCAACTTGATTTTGAGAAAACTTTGATTTTGATTTGTATTAGTTTGGGAGGATGGGAATCAAAATTTAGGTAATAACCACGAAAAGAGGATCAAAATTTAGGTACTGACCTCAAAAGAAGGGAATCAGAATTTAGGTACAAATCCCAAGAAGGGAATTGAAATTTAAGTATAATCCCCAAAATGAGAATTGGATGCCTTACTCTACTTAAGGTGGTCTCATACTGATCTTGAAGAATGAGAATAGGATGCCTTACTGTATTTAAGGTGGTCTTCTAAACCTATCTCAAAGATTTGGGTAGGGAATCGGATGCCTTACTCCATTTAAGGTGATCTTAAACAATCTCAAAGATTGAGAATAGGACGCTTTACTCCATTTAAGGTGGTCTTAAGCCAATCTCAAAGATTTGAGTAGAGAATTGGATTCCTTACTCCTCTTGAGGTGGCCTTAGATTGATCTCAAAAGATGAGAATAGGATGCCTCGCTCCATTTCAGGTGGGATTAAACATATCTCGAAGATTTAGGTAGAGAATCAGATGCCTTACTCAATTTAAGGTTGTCTTAAGTCAATTTTAAAAGATGATAATAAGATTTCTTACTCCATTTAATGTGGTCTTATACCGATCTCGAATGATGAGAACAGGATGCCTTACTCCATTTAAGGTGGCCTTAAACATATCTCCAAAGATTTGGATAGGATGTCTTACTCCATTTAAGGTGGCCTTATACTTATCTCCAAAGATTTGAGTAAAGAATCGGATGCCTTACTCCATTAAAGGTGTTCTTATACCTATCTCAAAAGATTTGTGTCACATTAGAGAGGAAAGCTCAAGGACTCACATCCAACCTAAGAGGTGGTTGAATGACCATATTGAGAAGGAAAGCACAAGGACTCACATCCAACTCAAGAGCTGATCAGAAACATATCATTACAATTGGAAGGAAAGCTTTGGGACTCACATCCACCCCAAGGGGAGAGAGAAAATCTATGGGTCACGCTAGGAAGGAAAGCTCTGAGACTCATATCCAACCCAAGTGGTGACAAGGAAAATATCTGCTACGTTGGGGAGGAAAGTGTTGGGACTGATACACTAAAATATTAAACTGCTTTAGTACTTATTTTATGCCTATTTTTGTGATATTGAACTTTAAAGAATGATATTTTTATGTTTTTATTGCAGGTATATCATCTTTAGGCATTTAGAGCAAAAATGGCAGAAAAGACAAAATTCGGAGCCAAAACAGCCAATTTTGGGATTCTAGCGCATCATTCGCCAAAATCCAAAGAGCTAGTGCATGATGCCCCAGATCGGCGCACGATGCACCATGGATAACTTTTCAAATTAAGGAGATTCAAGATAAATTTTGTGTGAATTTTCAAAAAGACACTTGTTCTACACACCTCTTGGAGTAATTCAATGCATCTAGACACTTTGGAATGTTCTTTTATGAAGGGATATGACTCTTGGATCAAATGACACATCTTTTGAATTAAAAAGAGTGGACTTTCAGAGGGAATTTTGGAGGAAACTTTGAATTCTTTTCCAAATGAGGTAGCCCAAAATAAAAGAAGAAGACTTCATAGAGTTGAAAAAAAAGAAGGCTTTTGTGTGTGACGTGAGGGAGAGAGAGAAAGTGGCGTGAGAGAAAGAGGGAGAAGAGAAGATTTTCTTCTAGGGTTGTAAGAGGAGAGGGAAGGTGAGAGATTTCTTCTTCATTACACTTTTAAGAGAGAATTGAGAGTGATTGTAAAGACAGAAAGGCTTGGGGAGAACTCCTAGGGACATGCTTGGGAAGGTTTATGAGATAAGTTGTATTTTTATTTCTATTATTTTGTAAACTTGTTTTTATATATGAAATTTGAGTTTTGTCGACCCTTCTCATGAATTCTAAGTCGACATTTTTATCTTTTTTCCTTCTTTGCAGATATGGTTTTGTGAAGAATAGATTTTGTTTTCTACGATATTAAATGATAATAATTTGTGATGATTTTAACTCTGATCTTTATTTGCATTTTGATCTGGCCAATTGAAATGTTAAAACTTATTGAGAGACATATGTACTTAAATGAGATGTGATTTATACAACATAGAGAGAATCACATTTGATTTCATGAGGGAATATGTCATCCTTAGGATTGGGTGCAAATAAATATGAAAATATACTTTGTTGGATGCAGAATTAGAAACTTTTAGGTGACAGATTAAAACCCCCAATTTGGTTCAGTTTATTGGAAACTAATGCGAGATTTTTAACCCTCAGGGGAGGGAGTAGTGGGAGCTCTAGAGTGGCAGCCGGCATCCTTTCAGCCTAACCACGGAATTAGGGACCAAACTCTGAATTAGTCAATGTTCTTTATAGCACTCAGAAGAGGGTAAAGAATATAATTGCTCCTATTTGGCACAAAATAGTTTTTGTATATATTTTTCAAATGATTTCAATTTCTTCACAAACCATATACTGATAATAAAGGGGAAGGATGCTTTTATAAATTTGAACTTTTCATCACAACAAAAATTTTGTTTAATTTCTGCATGTTAATTAACATTCACCTAAGTAGTCAATTTTCAAAATTTGCACTTTACTTTTTTTTTGCTTTTGAAATAAAATAATTTTCATGATTTACTTTAGGATTTTATAACTTCTCTGGGGGATCGATAGCTAGGACTCCATTAGAGCCCTCTATTACATGAGTGATACGTATACTTGTGTTCATATGAAAAGAGATTTAGTAGTTTAAAAAGAGTTTTAAAAGATAAATTATTTTTATAAAAATTTTTTTTGAGATTATATTGCATATTTATTATAAATATGCCCGTATCAAGTTTTCGGCGTCGTTAAGTATGTCAACTTTTTACATATTTGCATATACAAAATCTCGTAAAGATTTTGACATCGTTGCCGGAGAAGTAAAGGAAAATATTAGTATTTTACTTTATTTTATTTCAAAAAAATATAAAAAAGAAGAGTGTTTGTAGTTTAATTTGAATATTTTCCTATTTTAGGGTGTTTTCTTATTTTTAATTAAATGCTTTATTTAGTTTATGCGTGGTGTAAGATCTAAAAATTTAGTACCTTACAACTCTGAGTTAGAAAGAACAATTAGGAAAATTCTAAAACAACAAAAAGAGAAAGATCAATTTAGTAAAATGGCTTGCAATTTAAACAATGTTGGCAATGAAAATGAACATCATCAGAGACCTTTAAGAGATTATGCAAATCCTAGGGTAGATGAAATTCATTTGAGTATTCAAAACCCTATTGTAGCAGTTAATTCATTTGAGCTTAAACTTGTTATTATCCAAATAGTACCAAATAATTAGTTTGGAGGAACACCTACTGAATATCTTAATTTACACCTTGCTAGTTTTTTAGAATTGTGCACTACATTTAAATATGATGGAGTGTCAAATGATGTCGTCAGACTTAAACTTTTTCCTTTTTCACTAAGGGATAAAGTTAAGATGTAGTTAAACTCATTAGCACCCGGATCTATCAAAACATGAGGAGATTTATTTCAAAAATTCTTATCTAAATATTTCCCAGCATCAAAAACTGAAAAGCATAAAAATGATATCACATCTTTTTGTTAATTTGACGGGGAATCAATTTATGAAGCCTGGGAAAGATTTCAAGATCTCCTTAGAAAGTGTCCACACCATACGTTGTCGGATTGGTTAATAATTCAAACTTTTTATAATGGGTAGGTTGGATCTCTTAGATCAATAATTGATGCTGCTGCTGGTGGATCATTAATGTTAAAATCATTTGAAAGCATATTTATTAATTGAAGAGATGGCTACTAATAATTTTCAATAGCCCTCTGAAAGGTAAAATCCAAAATGAATAGCTAGTATTCATGATTTTGATGCTATATCTATTTTAGCTCCACAAATAGTTGTTATATCTAAGAAGATAGACCAATATAGAAGGAATTATTCTCAGATAGCACCTGTGCTTGAGGAAAACTCATTCGGATAAATGATAGAATCTAAATCTTCTTATGAGACTTTAAATGCAATAAATAATTGTTCTAATAATCCTTATGCCAATTATTACAATTTGGTTGGAAAAATCATCCAAATTTTAGTTGGAGTAACAATATTTCTAATGTTGTAAATCCATAATGGGGAAACAACACTGTGAACCCATTGGGAAACTCCAACAATCAAGGGAACTAAACTTATAAATCTTATTACCCCCTAGGTTTTAATAATTTGTAGAGTAATGAGAAAAATTTATAAATGAAAGAATTGATATTGTAGATAGGTAGTCAATTACAAAGTCAAGGAGCTGCTATCAGAAACATGAAAAATCAATTGGGATGTATTGCTACTGCACTTAGCAATAGACCTCCAGGAACATTGTTTAGTAACATTGAACTAAATCCTAAAGATCATAACAAAGAGCAAATTAAAGTTTTTCAACTGAGAAGTGAAAAAGAATTAGAAAATAGAGTTCAATAAGAAGTTGAAGTAGAAAAATATGAGGCAAAAAATGAAAAACTTGTAAATATTTTCATTTTGAGTCAGAAAATCTTATTAAAATAATGAAAATCAATGCAGAAAGACCACCTTATCCATTTCCTCAAAGATTGAAGTAGAAACATAGAGATAATCAATTTTCAAAATTTTTGAAATATTTTAGAAAATTAATGATAAACATTCCATTTGTTGAAGTTTTGGAACAAATGTCAAGCTATGTGAAGTTCATGAAGGATACACTTAATAAGAAAAGGAAGTTTGTAGATCATAAGACAGTTGCACTCAGTGAAGAGTGCAGCGCTATAATTCAGAAAAAACTTCCTGAAAAATTTAAAGATCCTGGAAGTTTTACAATTCCTTGTTCTAGTGGAAAAAATATTTTATGGAAAATATTTATGTGATTTAGGAGCCAGTATTAATGTTATGTCGTTATTAATTTTTAGTGGTTGGGCTTAGGAGATATTTCACCTACAACTGTAACTCTGTAGTTAGTTGATCGTTCGATTACCTATCCTAAAGAAGTTATAGAAGATGATTTGCTAAAAGTCAATAAATTTATCTTTCCTGTGGACTTTATTGTATTAGATATGGAGAAAGATAAAGAAATTTCTATCATTTTAGGAAGACCATTCCTAGCCACTGAAAGAGCTTTGATAGATGTGCAGAAAAAAAAAACTAACTATGAGAGTTAGTGATCAAGAGGTTACATTTAATATTCCAAAATCAATGAGATACCCTACAAAAGAGCAAGAGATTGAATGCTTTAGAATGGATATTAATGAATATTTAACCCATGAATATTTCCATTTGAAAGAGAATAGAGAATTTAAAAAAGAATATATGAAATATCAAGATGAGGATAAAAATCAAGATGAATCTATGGAATGGAAGTGAGTAAAGAGTGAATCTATGGAAGTGAGTAAAGAGGATATGGATTATGTTCTGGAAAGATTTGAAATGTTAAATCTTATAGAAAGTAACAAGAAATTGATTTCATCTATTGAGAAACCTTTTAAATTAAAACTAAAAAAGCTTCCTACACATTTAAAGTATGCATTTTTAGAAGATTTATCTACATTATCTGTTAAAGTATCCTCAGAATTAACTTATATGCAAAAACAACAGTTGTTTGAAATTTTGAAAAGATATAAGAAAGCCTTTGGATGGACATTAGCTGATAATAAAGGAATCAGTCCTCCAATTTGTATGCATAGAATCTTATTAGAAGATCAACATGAACCAAGAGTTGATCCTTAAAGGAGATTAAATCATATGATGAAAGAAGTAGTAAAGAAAGAAATTTTAAAATGGTTAGATGTTCAAATAACTTATCCTATTTTAGATAGTGCTTAGGTTAGTCCAATTCACCATTTTCCAAAGAAAGGAGGTGTGATGGTAGTGACAAATGAGCATAACGAATTAATATCAACAAGATAAGTCACTGGTTGGTGAATCTGCATAGATTATAGAAAATTAAATTCTGCCACTAGGAAGCATCATTTTCCTTTTCCCTTTTTAGACCAGATATTGGATAGATTAGCTAAGTATAAATATTTTTGTTTTCTAAACGAATATACCAGTTATCATCAAATACATATTGCTCCAGAGGACCAAGATAAAAAAACATTTACTAGTCCTTATAGAATTTTTGCTTTTTGGTGAATGCATTTTGAATTATGTAATGCACTTGCAACATTTTAAAGATGTATGATGTCAATTTTCAGTGATTTGATTGAAAAAGGTATTGAATTCATTATGGATGATTTTTCTAAATTTAGAACTTCATTCAAAATATGTCTAAATTATTTACATAAAGTTTTGAAATGTTGTGAAAAGACTAATCTCGTATTGAACTAGAAAAATTTTCAATTTTTGGTTGCAAGAGGAATTGTGGTTGGACATAAAATTTCAGAAAAAGGCATGGAAGGAGATCGAGCAAAAATACAGGTTATATCGAACCTACCTCCACCTACAATAGTAAGAGGAGTTAGGAGATTTTTGGGACATGCTCAATTTTACAGGAGATATAATAAAGATTTTTCAAAAATTACTAATCTTTTATTCCAACTTTAGGAAAAAGAAACAAAATTTGACTTTAATTAAGATTGCCTTAAAGCCTTTGAAACTTTAGAGGAAAAATTGATCACTGCTCCTATAATTGTTTCACGTGATTAGGAGAAACCTTTTGAATTAATGTGTGATGCTAGTGATTATGTAATTGGAGCTATTTTAAGTCAAATATATGATAAGATTTTTAAAGTTATATACTATGCCAGTAAGACTCTTAATGATGCTCAAATTAATTACACCACCACTGCAAGAGAGTTATTAGCTATTGTGTAAACTTTTGATAAATGTGTTGTGCATAATGACCATTCAACTATTAAATATTTGATGCAAAAGCAAGTCAAATATATGATAAGATTTTTAAAGTTATATACTATGCCAGTAAGACTCTTAATGATGCTCAAATTAATTACACCACCACTGCAAGAGAGTTATTAGCTATTGTGTAAACTTTTGATAAATGTGTTGTGCATAATGACCATTCAACTATTAAATATTTGATGCAAAAGCAAGATGCTAACCAAGGTTAATTAGATGAGCACTTCTAATGCAATCGTTTGATTTTGTATTAGTCGATAGGAAAGGGATTAATAATCAAATTGCAAATCATCTATCGAGGATAGAACAAGAAGAAATACTGGATATGGAAAACGAGATTAATGAAACTTTTCCTGATGAACAACTTTATTTTGTAAAAATATGGAAAATACCTTGGTATGTTGATATTATAAATTATATTTTTAGTTGTATTTTACTATATGGATTAATAAAACAGCAGGAAAAAAAATCAGTCATGATGCAAAATCTTTTTTTTTTTTATGATTCTTATTTATATATGCAATGTAAAGATTTAATGATGAGATGATGAGTGCCTCATAAATAAATTCAAGAGATTATTCAAAAATGCTATGATTCTAAATTTGGAGGATATTTTGGGAATGATAGAATTGTTCATAAAATTTTACAGTCTGGATTTTATTGGCCTACTCTATTTAGAGATTTTAATATATATATATATATATATATCAAAACATGTGATCGGTGTCAGAGAGTAGGTAATATTTCAAAAAGAAAAAAAATGCCTCTAAATTCTGATTTAGAAACTGAAATTTTTGAAAATTTATTCCTTCATTTAGAAATATATGCATATTGATTAAAGTGGATTACGTAACAAAATGGATTAAAACAATTGCTTTACCTCGATGTGATGCTTGGAGTGTTTAAAAAGTTTTAATTAATAATATTTTTTACAAGATATGGAGTGCCGAGAGTAACCATTATCAATGATCTCATTTTAAAAATTCAACAGTTGCAAGATTGGTGGAAAAATATAATATAATGCATAAAATTGCAACTGCTTATCAACCACAGACTAGTGGTTTAGTAGAAGTATCTAATCATAAAATTAAGAGAATTTTGGAAAAGAGTGTTAATCTTAGTAAAATGGATTGGTCTACTAGATTGGATACTGCATTTTGGGTATATAGGACAGCCTATAAGACACCTATAGGAATGTCCTCTTATAAATTAATTTTTGGGAAGACTTGTCACTTGCCAGTTGAATGTGAACATAAAGCTTATTGGGCTATAAAAGAATTCAATTTCAATTTGAAGGAAGTTGGTGAAAAAATATTATTGCAATTAAATGAGCTTGAGGAAATTAAGAATAAATCTTACGATAATGCAAGGATTTATAAGAAAAAGATGAAAGAATGGCATGATCAGAAGATAATAAAAAAAGAATTTAAACCTAGATAGAAAGTTTTATTATACAATACAAGATTGAAAGTATTTCCTGGAAAATTAAAGTCTAGGTGGAAAGGGTCATTCAAAGTTATAAAAGTCTATCCCTATATGGCAGTTAATATTAAAGTCCCCAAGCTGGAAGAATATTTAAAGTGAATGGGCACATACTGAAATCATATTTTGATGGTCAACAACCAGCTTTCAACTTTGAAAGTCATGTTGATGACATTAAACCAAGCGCATTGTGGGAGGCAACCCATATGTATCATTGTTAGTTAGTTGTTGAGTTTGTTTTGGTTGATGTATTTTACGTATAATTATGTTTAGGTCTTTATGTAGTTCGTGTATTTGAAAAAAATATTTATAAATAACTTTATTTGCCTAATTTTATGAAAAAAATGAGAATTTATTGGATCAAAATTGAAACGGCAAAAACTTTGGAACTGGCACATGATGTGCCACTTTCCAAAGAGTTGACGCATGATGTGTCAGATCGGTGCATGATGCACCGTGGGTCCAGAAATGTTTAAAAACATGTCAAGTGGCAGTTTTTAGCAATTTCTTTTCCATATAACTCATAAAAACTGACTCCAAACCATATTTTAGGGGGGGAAAGGGGGGGAAACAAGGGCAGAGTCACCACTTTTCAATTCCTATGGCTTCCCAGACTAGAAACACCGCTTAATTTGAAATTTTCATCCAGAGAAAGTTCATCAAATTTGATGCACAGAAATTACATGATCGAGTTCTAGTGAAGAAGATGCTTATCAAAGAAAGGGGTTTTATGAATCAAGGATTCAACACGTTGAATACTCGAGTAGATGAGACCATTGCACAGAGGCATTGGGAAGTGCTTTGCTACACTAGTGTCGCTGTTGTTGTTCCTGTAGTAAAAGAATTTTATGCAAATCTTCATGGAATCAACCAAGGAATGATTTACGTGCAAGGTAGGTTTGTGCAGTTCACTCCTTCAAGAATAAATCAGATGTTTATGATTAAAAAAGTGTCTATCTGCCATTATGCAAACCTTACGTCTACAAGAGAGAATATGAATGAACTCTACCGCTACCTTACGATGAAGATGCAAATTGGGAGACCAGAGATGATGGAAATGCAAGTTTTCCTTCATCGTTTTTAAATTTAGTTTCAAAAGCCTGGAACTTCTTTATTGCATCAAAATTACTACCTACGATGAAAATTAGCAAGGTCACTAAGGAGAGTGTCATTCTGAACTACTGTATTCAAACCAGAAAACCAATGATGCTGAAGCTATTGTTATGAAATCAATTTTGGGTTTGATTATAAATGGATCTGCAAGTGGACTGGGACATTCATCCACTATTTTCCGACTTTGCAGTCAATCGCAAGTACCTTATGAAAGTTGGGAAAAAGTGCTACTTCTTTGGAAGTCGATGGATCCAGAAGTCTACTACAACTGTATTGGAATGGGAGATAAAAATGATATGAATGTACTGATGGATCAAGGATCTCAAAATTCATCACTTGTTCAACCTTACTACAACTCGAGTGCACTTTCAAAGAGGATCAAGAAGATAGAGAGAGAGGTACAGAATCTCATGCATGTGATTAGGAATATTAATGTTGGATCATCTGGATCAGAGACTGAAGGAAAATTTTGAACATACGGTCGTATTGAAGATGGATTGGTACATATATTCAAGAAACATGCTTAGATTGAGGAGGAAAATTCACCTGATAAATTTCCATTTCGATCCTTCTACAATCTGTATGTGCACTACCAATTAATGGGAGATATCTAGGAGGATGATAGTGAAGATGATGTTTCATCTTAATTTATGCACGGAATGTTTTGTGTAGCATTGTATGTTTTAGTTTACTAAGTTGGATTGCATTTTATTTCTAATGAACACTATTTATGTTTATGTTTTGAATTTTGATATTATATTTCAGTGTTAGGATGTTGGTTTGCTTTAGAACACTGAATTTGATGTTTGTTGGCTTAAAAAATGTTAGTTTGTAATAACATAGATTTTAAGCATAAATGTGAGTTTTGTGTTGTTTGTAAAATTTATATGTTAGTGTGATGTTTATATATGCTTATAAAGGTTTATTTGAGTCAAATAGAGGTTGACATAAAGTGGTACAGAGCATATTTTCACAGAAACTGAAATCTGGAAAATTTGACCTCTGGCACATGATGTGCCAACTTATAGAGCCTTAGCCCATGTGCACCAAAGGTCTGAACATGCTATATTGCCTAGAAAATGGCAAAATTGCACAAACAAACTCCATTTTTACTACTTATATCATCTTCTACCTCAAGTCCTTGGTCTAGGGCATCACATCGTGGGAGAAAGAGAAGGATTCATAGGCTTAAAACTATAGATATCATCTTCTCTTGGTAAGAGCTTTACTTTAACTTAGAAATTTTTTATTTTCACCATGGATTTTGGGAAATCTGAAAATTGGGATTGTTGATGAAATTGCTTAAAGAAAATTCATGGTGAAAAGTTTCTTACCAAATAACCTTGCTTAAGAGTTAGATTTTTTATTTAGTAATTTATTTGGACTATATTTGCATTTTCATAGAATTTTCAAATGGCTCCCCCAGTTAAGAGATGAAGGTCGTCCGAGGACTTTGATGCACACAATTTTTTTAATTTCAAAGCCCAGCATAGTTATAATACTCAGATGGAGACAAAAAGAATGATCCAAGAACAGGCGTTTACAAACCCAGGTGACGAGGTTGAGAGATTGATTCTTGCTATGAATTGGGAAAGATTCTCCTAGTTCATTGTCGTAGCAATTGTCCCGGTGGTTTGGGAGTTTTATGCAAACCTGAGATTCACTACTGATTATCACTTATCACATCTTGGTGAGAACGTTGAATTTACTGTTGATCGGATCAATACTTTTTATGGTTTGAGGGGTGTATTTTTCGATGAATACACTGCATTTGTGATGACCACTGCAATTTTTCGATGAATACACTGCATTTGTGATGACTGATTCATCATTGGAGGAAGTGATTGCATTCTTGACAGATGGAAGAGGAGAATGGAAGATTAAGAATAACAAGATAGTTAACTTCCCTACTTCCATGTTAACTATTCAACAAAAATATGGCACCACTTCATTTCTATCAGACTGTTGCCAGCAAATCATTTAGTTGATGTTACAAAAGATAGAGCTGTGCTAAACTATGGCATTCAGAACATGAATACAATAGATGTTGGCGCACTTATAGTTCAGCATGCTCGGAGTATAGCTGACAGTTCTACAGCTAGAAAATTTGGATACCATACCTTGATTTTCACTCTATGTGAACAATCAGGAGTAGAATCCCATAGAAATGAAGAGAGATTATAGCCACAGAATCCGATTCGGAGGCATATAATTTAAAGGGTAGAATCAATTATTGAGTCTAGAAGTGGAAGAAGGGATAGGCCCTCTACATCTGCTGCAGAGGCATCTACTTCTCGATCTACATCGCTTAAAGGTATTATGGATCAACTCATGACTCAACAAATGGATATAGTTAATATTTAAACTTAGTTGGGAGAGATAGGACCAAGGAATGCATGTAATGATGAATATCATGATATTGAGTTTGAGAATGTCATTGTAAGACATCTTAGGGGTGAACCTAATGTGGACTTTCCCGCTTGCCCCAGTTTCACTCCCTATACTCCCATTCATGATGAATAAGAAGAAGAAGAAGAAGAAGAAGAAGAAGAAGAAGAATCATATGATGAAGAGAAAGGAGATAAGGACTGATATTTTATGAGTTTAGTTTAGTTTGTTTTTTATGTTTGATTATTGTTGTTGTTTGTATCGTGATACACTTTCATTTGAAAACTGTTGTAGTAAAAACTTTTATGTTGTGTTGTGAACTGAATCTGTAATAGTGACTATAAAATTTCACTTTTTTTGCATTTTTTGTATTTTTAGTTTAGTTTTTTTTTTCAGTTTTTGTATTTATGTTTTTAATTCTCAACATGTTCTCTAGAATGTATTATCTTCTATTTAATCCTTTAAAGCCTGTATGTAGTTTTACAGTTAGTACCTGTAGTATATCAGAACCCAATTTCATAGTCAGAAATCCTTTACAGGTCAATTTTTTATTTTCATGCATTTACTGTTATCTTTCACCTACTTAATTTTATATTAAAATTATTTTTAAAATCACTTAAAAACTTAACTTTGGGGGAAAGAAAAATTTATTTTGAAAAGGAGTAAACTAAATTTTATTTGTTTTTAAGTAACTATATTTTTTAAAATTAATTTAACATGTCCTAGGATATTAAGATTTAACTTTAAATTACTATATTTATGTTTTTAAATATTGTGGTAAATTTAGGTAAAGAGTTTTTAATAATGAAGAACAATTCTAAAGTTAAAGATATTTGGTATGATAGGATAAGACTATTTTTTTCTATTTAAAATAAAGAAAATTGCATTTTTGAAGTGTTAAGAATTTTAGAGTTTTATGTAAAAAGAAAAGGATTAGACGTTATGACAAATCATAAACTAATATGAATTTATAAAGTGAAGAAGGTATAGAGTTTTAACTTTAAAAAGAGGATAGTGAAGTGAGGATAGTTTTAAAAAGAGGATAGTGAAGTTCAAAATTATTAAAGGCTATCCAGATATAGTAATCTGCACTTTAAAGAGAAGAAAAAAAGAAAAGAAAAGATTGAAAAGATCATAAAAGAAAAAAAAAGAGAGAGGAAATAAAAAGAAAAGAAGAATAAGTGAGAAGAAGCTTGAGGAGACGCCTAATAAAAAATTGGCTTCACTTGAATCAACTTAAGGAAGGTGCTTTATTACAATTTCTAACATTATATTGGAGTATTAGTAGCATTCCTAGTAAAGTTTTCATGAATTTCTTTTTCAAATGAATGTTCTAAATGTCCTTAATATGATAAATTGCAATTCTTCTTCAAATGAATAGAGTTTCAGAAATCTTAAATTTGATTACTAAAGATTCTTAGACTTAGAGTTTAAATCTAAGTTATTAAAGGGTTTTTCTTAAATTTTGCTATTCCATTTCTTAAACTAAAGTATAGAAGTTATAAGTTAATCTCTATCCTAAGTCATATGTTTCTATGTAATAAAAGGGTCACTTGAGGACAAGTAACATTTAAGTTTGGGGGATTTTGACACACCAAAATAATATACTGTTTTAGTACTTATTTTATGCCTATTTTTGTTATTTTTGTATTTTATGCCTATTTTTGTGATATTGCACTTTAAAGAAGAGTATTTTTGTGTTTTGGTTGCAGATATATCATTTTTAGGCATTTGGATTAAAAATGGAAAAAAGGAAGAAATTCATAGCCAATTTTGGGATTCTGACGAACCAAGCGCCAGATTGGTGCATCATGCGCCAAAATCTAGAGAGCTGGCACATCATGCGTCAGGGATGACTTTTTTAAATTAAGGCGGTTTGAGATGAATTTTGCATGAATTTTCAAAGGGACACTTGTTCTACACACCTCTTGGAGTAATTCAATGTATCTAAACACTTTAGAAGGTTCTTTTATGAAAAGATGTGACTCTTGGATTAAATGACACTTCTTTTGAATTAAAAAGTTTTGAATTTTGGAGGGAATTTTAGAGGGAATTTTGAATTCTTTTCCAAATGAGGTAGCCCATAATAAAAAAATAAGACTTCATAGAGTTGAAAAGAGGAGGCTTTTGTGTGTGATGTGAGGGAGAGAGAGAAAGTGGCGCGAGAGAAAGAGAGAGAGAAGAGGAGATTTTCTTCTAGGGTTGTAAAAGGAGAGGGAAGGTGAGAGATTTCTTCTTCATTACACTTCTAAGAGAGAAATGGGAGTGATTGTAAAGAGAGAAAGGATTAGAGAGAACTTCTAGGGATTTGCTTGGGAAGGATTGTGAGATAATTTATATTTTTTATTTCTAAACTTATTTTTATATATGAAATTTGTGTTTTGTCGTATCCTTCTCATAAATTCTAAGTAGTCTTCTTTATCCTTCTCCCTACTTCGAAGATATGATTTTTTGAAGACTAGATTTTGTTTTCCACAGTGTTAAATGATAATAATTTAAGATGATTTGAACTCTGAACTTTATTTACTCTTCGATCTGGCCAATTGAAATGTTAAAACTTGTTGAGAGACATGTATTCTTAAATGAGATATGATTTCTACAACATAGGGAGAATCACATTTAATTTCGTGGGAGAGTATCTCATCCATGGGATTGGGTGCAAATAAATAAAAAAATATACTTTGATGGATGCAGAATTGGAGATTTTAAGGTCACATATTAAAACCCCCAATTTGGTTCAATTGATTGGAAATTAATGCGAGATTGTTATCCCTCAGGGGTGGGAGTAGTGGGAGTTGTGAAGTGGTAGCCGGTATCTTCCCAGCCTAACCACGGAATTAGGGACCAAACTCTGAATTAGTTAATGTTCTTTATAGCACTTGGAAGAGGGTAAAAAATAGAACTGCTCCTATTTGGCACAAAATAGCTTTTATATATTTTTTTTCAAATGATTTCAATTTCTTCACAAATCATATACTGATTGTAAATGGAAATGATGCTTTCTTAAATTTAAACTTTTCGTCACAACAAAAACTTTGTTTAATTTTTGCAATTTTACTTTTAAAAGTTTAGTATTTAGTTTAGTTTAATTTTTGTAGTCTTACATCTGTATTTTAATTAGCATTCACCTGAATAATCAATTTTTAAACTACGCACTTTATGTTTATTTTTTTGATTTTGATATAAAATAATTTTCATAATTTACTTTAGGATTTTCCAACTTATCTGTGGGATCGATATCTAAGACCCCATTAGAGCCCTTTTATTATTTCAGCGATACATAGCTTGCGTTGACATTAAAAGAGATTTGGCAGTTTAAAAAAATTTTTAAAAGATAAATTATTTTTATAAAAAGTATTTTTGTTGGGATTATATTGCATCTTTATTATAAATTTGCCCGTATTAAGTTTTTGGTGTCGTTAAGTGGTGTCAGCTTCTTACATATTTGCATATACAAAATCTCGTATCAGACTCACATCCAACATAAGAGGTAGCGAAAAAATATATCGGTCATGCTAGGAAGGAAAGTGTTGGGACTCATATCCAACCCAAAGGGTGACGAGGAAAATATCTGCTAAGTCGAGGAGGAAAGCGCTGGGACTCACATCAACCCAAGTGGTAGCAAAAAAATATATCGGTCACACTAAGAAGGAAAGCTCTATAACTCATATCCAACACAAATGGTGACGAGGAAAAATATTGAATCTCAATACTGACCCCGAGAACAACATGAAAATAGTGTAGAGAATTTGTGGTTTTAAACTCATAAATATGTGACATGTGAAGATTGACATTTGTGAGGAAAATTTGTGAGACTTTGTGTAGAGTGTGAAACTCCACGAGGATGTGAGTAAATTTGTGTGGACAAAGATAGTCGTGTTGTGCAAGAAAAGAGTAAGAAACCTCGAACTCGAGAGAAACAAACTCAAAAAAACTTTTCATTTTCCTTTCTTGTCGTCTTTATCAAATTTAATTATCAAAGTACATTTTCATTGGTTGATTGAGTTTCAAAAATATTTTAAACTTTAATATCAGCCTTTCATTGTATCATTCTTCATTCATTGTAATTTAGAGCCAACTTATGGTTCCATGGCTCTTTATCAATCGCACAAAAGGGTAGTTTGACAAACAGCTTGAACTCTAAAAAAAAATTCATTAACCTGCTTCAAAGAGGTGTTACAGACTAAATACATGCTGAAGAATCAAAAGAGAAAATATGTTGAATACATCTGAAACATCATAAGTTGAACAAATCTAAAACATCATATGTTGAACACATCTGAAACATCATATGCAGAACACATTTGAAATATCCTATGTTGAATACATATCATACATGTTGCTCTGACGCAGTACAAAAGGTGACAAAAATTGTCTATCTATCCTCATTGGGATGAGCTCCTGATTAAGTTGACCTTCTAAGCCACGCTTTATAACAAGAATTCATTTTTACATGTACTTAGAGGTGAAACCATCTCATAGCTCATACGAGCTCAACTCCTCTAACTCTGGATCTGGGCGGAACCCATACGGTACGTTGTAGTCATCCATTCTTCTAAATGTCATAGACACTCTGCGGTGTCATACTCTCGGAATGTAGTACTTGGCTATGTCTGCTCCATTTCCTTTAAGAATCGGTATTGAGTCCATTGGTAGTGGAACAGATCCTCTGAACTCCCCAGGGCCGATAGCGTTGATTTCTTTTCCAAACATAATAATACTTTTGCTCATGAACTAAACTGTGCAAAAGGGCCTTACAAAATCATGATGGTCTATATGTAGAGGAATACAATCTCCTTCATCATAAATATTGATTATAAAACTGTTGGGAATGCAATCAGTTGGTAGTATACTCCATCTGACCATTATTTTGATCATCTTCTTTATTTCAGAAGGCATATGATCCACCTCATCATTTCTTAAGATGCCCGGGGAGTCCCTTGCCTATTTTTGGTGAAATTGTTGCAACAACCACATTGGATGGATGCTTTTTCCGCACATCCACTTTCGTGGTTCTGAATAAGTTCTCTCCATTAGCAAACCAGCTTGACCTCTGTCCATAAGGTCAAAAAAGTTGTCTAGAATTCTTCTTTCTTTGTTTTTAGAGAAGACTCCTGTATACAACTCCAGGCCTTCCAGAATGTTGACAAATTTTCCTTGTATTTCCTCAAAGAATTTATATTCTTGCTTTTCAGCTCTGTTCCTCCTTTCCAGTTCTACCAAGGGGATCCTCTGAGATTGTCGAGGTAGCTCCCTCATCTCCACATCTGTAGGATACCATGTCTGACTTGGCTTTGTATGTAAAGGAATATATGACTCAGTGTCCGGGAAAACTGTCTCCTGGTGTTCTGTGTCAGCGGATATGAACTCCTTAAAAGAACTGTAGTGATCTAAGTGGAGAACATTGCATGTTGGGCATTCCACGAATGCTCCTCCTATTGATTCTTGTGTATGAATCTCGATGTTGCACATCGGTCAACCCCTATAAAGTTCATCTAGTACTGCTGGTAGTAATAGCTCTGCAAGAATTTTAGACTCATCCTCCATAGCAGACGGACTAGTAGAGGTCTCTCTCATGCAAGGATCATAAATTTTCTCCTCAGGAATCAGGGTGAGTGTGTTTTATGCCTCCCTCGGGTGCCTATTTTCTTCTCGTAGAAAGCTTTGTGTTTGCATTGATTAGCATTTTGGCATTGAGTTCTTCTTAGTGGTGCATCTGACACCCTTTCTTCATCAGCATGAATTAAATTCTTTGTTGATGTGGTTATCATGGACGATAAAGGCTGGTCCCCTCCATCAGATTTTGTTTTGTTATCACTTTCTTCCTCTTTGGCAAGGAGTCTTCTTTAGTATCGATCCTTAATAGTGATGGTAGTCCTTCCTACTCTTGGTGGCTGACTATGTCCATCAGGGGACCCTCATAGTTTACATTAACCTGACTGAAGTCTATGTCAAAATCTATGATGCCACCCTGCGCTTCCCTTTCTCTATTCAGTGCAAGATTTAAGCCATCTTTAAAGGCCAAAATCAGCTTTTATCTAAACATTTTTCTGTAAAAGACAGAAGAATATCAGTGTGTCGAAATTCAACACAACAAGAACAAGAATGAAGCAACTATTAAACAAAAGTTTTAATTTGTACATGAGCTAATTTCTTATTTAATTTTTTTTAATTTAATGAAATTTCAAAATTAGAGATAAAAGGAGAAAATTAAAGTGAATAAATTCCAAAATTTTCATTTTATTGAGGTTAACTTTATTACAAAATTTTGGACCCATTCACAGACACTTGACCAAATAAATAAGCTCAGAACAACCAAAATTTTACAAAGTTGATTTCAAGCAGCATCACGTTGGGTAGTATGTCTTGAAGTAGCGGCTATTGACCGGCAACATGGGTCTTTCACCTCAAAAATCCACCAGCTGGTAAGATCCTTCTGAGTAAACTTCCTCAATGACGAATGGTCCCTCCCAAGTTAGTTCAAAATTTCCACCTATCTAGTGGTGTGCAAGAATAGGTCTTTTGAGAATGAGAACAAAGTCACCATCTTTGAACACCCTCTAGAGGACCAATTTGTCATGAGTCTACACCATCGTTTCTTGGTAAGCTTCAAATGTTGTTGTGCTTCTATTTGTTTACCCTGAAGACTTTACAATTCTTCAAGTCTGAGCTTTGTAATTTCTTCAGTTGTAATTTGATTGGCGATGGCAACCCTTAAAGACGGTTTCTAATCTTCTAGCAACAGTACAGCCTCAAACCCGTACACAAACGTAAATGGTGTACATTGAGTGGGAGTTCTGAACGTTGCTCTGTAGGACCACAAAGCTTCCAAAGGTTTATTATACCAATCTCTTTTATTTTCGTCCAATGTTTTCTTTAAGATTTGCACGAGTGTTATTTTGATACCTTGGTCAGTTTTTTTGCCCTAGGATAGTAAATTATAGAGTAGCTCCAATCTATCCCATGTCTTTTGATGAAGTTGTTGATCTTTATGCTCTTGAAGGTTGTCTCATTGTTGGAAATCACTCTGCACGGTACACCAAAAGGGTAGATGATTTGGCTTTTGAAAAATTGCAGAACATGTTGTGTTGTAACCTCTCGTAACAGCACTGCTTCTGCCCACTTGGAAAAGTAATCTATAGCAAAATGAATAAATTTATGTCCCTTAGTGGATGGAGGGTCTATCAAACCTATTATATCTGTGCCACAATACTTGAATGGCCATGAGGCAATAGTTGGGTGTAGCACATTCAGAGGTTGGTGTAAGACCACCCCATGCACTTGGCAAAGGTGACACCTTCTAGATGTATCCATGCAATTGAATATCATCGCTGACCAATAATATTCGAGTCTCTTGATATTCATTTTCATCTTTGGCCCTAACTGGTGAGTGCCACACAATCCGGTATGTATTTCTTTGATAATATTTTGTGCTTATGCTCTTCTTAAACATCAAAGCCACATCTGATTAAATGACCTTCTGTATAGGACATCACCTACTAGAGCATATAACATAGCTCTTCTCATGATGTGATATGCTTTGGAATTGTTCCCTAGTTGCTTTCCAATTTGCAAATATTATATCAATGTCTTACGCCAATCTTCATTGATCTCATCCACTACAATCATCAATCCTTCTTCTTTTTTGAGTTTATGTAAATTGTCAAGGTTGATCTGAGATAAAACTCATCATCCTTGTACTGTCATGTCAATGGAATCCTCTGGTGGACATGTCAGTTCCTTGATAAGTTTTGTTAGAGCATCGACATAGGCATTATCTCCCTGAGGAATTCGGTATAGAGTCACATTGGGAATCAGTTATAGTAGCTTCATTATGTATCGGTGGTATTCTACTATGTTAACTTCACTTTTGATTAAGGCCTAATTTCCTCTTTAGTAGCTAGGGTCTAGCCATAGGACTTTCTTGTTGACTATTCCTAGAGGACTAGAGAAGGAACCCTCACCATTAGAAATTTTAAACTCTTCACTACTCAACTTGAAGTTTCACATATTGGTGCTAACCTCTAGCACTTAGTAGGTGGGGACAGTATGGGGGAGCTCAAAGAGAGTTCCCATAGAATTGCTTGTCCATAAGGCGGACTCTAGGTGTTGGTCTTGAGCTAGCGCATACACTGTCACTCACTTGCACATTACACCTCTACTCACAACCCTAAACCTAAACTTATTACCTTTGATCTCTTAATCTTTTGGGAGACTCATTTAGATGGTCCCCTAGACCCACTAGCCCTAGGCTAGGGTTTAGATAAGACCAGTACATAGAGGACCAAAATAGAGATTCCATTAATCCATAGCATAATTAGGGTAGTTGGCACTTCAATTTCACCAAAATACCTAAATTATTCTTTTGCCCCTCAAATTTACCAAATTTACCAAAACACCCCAAACCCTAAGTTTGACCAAAATTCCCAATTTCACCCAAAATACCCAAATTTCTTAAAAAATCATTTCAAACCATTTGAAACCATCAAAATTATCAAAATACCCCTAAAATTGCCAAAATTATCAAAATACCCTTGGTGGCCCAAACTTTCCCAAAACCTTTAAAATCATTTCAAATGTCCCCAAAAATAATTTGGACCCTTTAATTGAACAAAATTTGACCAATTTGACCTTTTCTGATCAAAAGCCCCAAATTTCCCTTAATAGCCCAATTACCCCCAACTCACCCCAATTGTTCACCAATTTTATTCCAATTTCTCTTAATTTCAACTCTAAACTCAAATTCATCATGAAAAAACTCTATTTAGACTAAATCCCAACCCAATTTACCCATACTTTGAGCCCAATTTCACCCAATTCCAAAACCCCCAATTTTGCTCCAATTTAGCCATGTCTCCAAAATGTCACCAAATGGAATGCCCAAATCCCACAATTGACACCCAATTAATAATGTTGAAACTCTTCATAAAATTCCCCTAGTTCATTTTGAACCCTCAATTTGGACTTAGCCCAAATCTAGCCTAACCTAACCCCAAGTCTAACCCAACATCCCCAAATTGATCAAATGCCCAAATTCCTTCAAATTGAACCTCCAATTTAATTCAAAATCACTTCAATTCATTTTTTATACTCTTTATGAAAATCATCTACACCAAATTTCTCAATCAAATTAGTCTAATGTCATGACTAGCCTAACCCATACCCAATTTCAAGCCAATTTGACCCAAATTGAGCCCATGCACCAAAATTGACCAAGTCAAGCCAAATTGATCAAACCAAAAGCTTTTATAGCCAACCTTTGGACCCTAGTGACAAGGCTAGACTAACCTAGCCTACCCTAGATGAGCTATGGCCCAATGGTTTGTTGATTTAAGAGATTTCACCCATATTTGGCCTAAACTTGAAATATCTTTGCCATCATTGCTTACCCTTGGGGGTTAATCATAATTAGCCACCTCCTGATCTCCCTGAGTCAAGAGGTGATTGAACTCTATCCAACTACCACTTTAGCTATCGAAAAAAGCCAGCCCAAGGGAGCCTCAAATGGCCAAAACCCAAAATTAAACCTCCCTGAGTTGGCTAAGTCCTATTGGTCATTAGGGCCTTTCTTCCCTCCACCCCAGCAAGCCTTAGCACCCAAATCCCAGCCTTGAGCTCCACTAGGTAGCCATGGCTATAAATGAAGCTCTCCATGACCAAAGGGGAGAGAGCTTAAAACCTTTGGGAAACTCTATAAAAATCTCACTAGAGCCTTCCCAAACCTTCTTATGTTCAATCTCCTTGCTCTCAGCCACTCACAACCACTCCACAGAGCCAATTAACCACTCCACAGAGCCAATTTCTTCATTGAAATTTACCCCAAAACTAGGACATATTTCCCCACACCTCCATAGTCCATCAAATTTCAATTAATTGTGTCCACACCATCACCAGAGGGAGAGGAGTTGATTTCTAACAAAATCCCCTTCCTAAACAACCTCTAACCTAGCTCTAGATCAACACCTGAAAACAAACTTGATCAAAATCATACCTAGACAATTCACCATAGCCCAAGACTTCATCAGGAGGTTCATTCGACCCAATCAAAGCTACTACAACCATCTAATTAAGGCCTCCCCTCTCAGACAAAGGTATTGAGCTTCAACCCTAAACTAAGTTTCATTTAAGTTTCATTTGATTCTTCATATCATTTGATTCTTCATATGTATTTAATGTATTTCATACCATTGAATCTATATAGATATGTCATCTTGAGTAGACAAAGGTGTAGGAACAAACTCAAAGTGATTTGGTTGAGTCTAGCTCTGGATCTTAAGATTTTAGTGTGAACTGCTTACGGGTTAAGTCATTTGGGGACGATGAACGGATACCATCCGATTGCATGTTGATTCAATGCACAGTCATTATGGAGTCAGAGAGCAAATGGAATAAAAAGGCAGGCTGACGAGAAGGTTGCGTGGTTGGCGGCGTTGAATAGCAGAGCATCGCGTGGAGACTTCGGAGCTGCCGAGGTTGAGGTGGCGTCACATTTTTAAGTAGTAAAATATGGATTTTATGGATTTATTTAAATACCATAACTCCAAACATTCATATCTTGGTGTAGAAAAATTACAAAAATAAAATAAAAGGTCCCTCTTGCTCCGTGAACAGAGGATAATATTGTGGAACAAAAAAAAATTATTTGCTTACTCTTTGAGTTTTAATTAATTAAATACTCTCTGTGATATTTCAATTCATCATGGCTAAGCATTGCTCACCATAGCTTGAAATTTTGAGGGCTTGTTCCACATCATAGAGGCTATGTTTTCTGATTTTTTCAAGGTCAAAGAACATCTTTGTGCTTCTAACCCTAATTTTCAAGTTAATAAGGATATTTTTGCTTAAATTAATTATATAAATTAAAATATCAGTTGGAGAATTATAGGAAAAATTTTAGTAGGTTTCTTGTGGTCAGAGAAATCTAAGAAAAAATATCATGATGGCTTGAATAATTTTGTGAATTTCTATGATTAATTAAGTATATATATCTTGTATTAATTTAATTAAATTATTTGTTCATCAAAAATTAACTAAATAAGTTCCACATTGTGTGAAAACATCATGTTAATCAACTGTAAAAATTTGAAAATTATTTTATTAAGCTTAAGTATTAAAGTTGATTTTTCAAAAAATATTATAGTTTTATACAAAAATAATTATATAAAAATAAATACAATTAGAAAAATTATGAAAAGTGGTTTTCTGAGTTCCTTGTGATCATGAGCACTTAGGAAAAATAAAAATAATTTTTGATATATTACTTAATTTTAAGCTCTATTTTGAATTAAAAATAATTAAAAATTCCAAAAAATAAAAATATTTCAAAATGTTCCTGATTATTCCCTGATTACTGTGGACTCATTAAAATATTTTTCATAATTTTGGTAAGTTAAAAATAAATTTCCAAAGGCTTGAAAATGTATTTCCCTTATTTTCTCATCAAAATAGTTATAATAAATAATTTAAAAAATCATAAAAATTCAAAATTTATTTCTCTGAGTTCTTTGAACTCAAAGAGGTTTAATAAAAATGTAAAAATAATTTTTGGTAATTAAAACATATTTTCCATTTAATTAAATCATAAAAAACTAATAAATAATTAGAAAATTAAATTAAAACTTCCCTTCAACGAGAGGTTGGGCATCACGCGCAAACGTGGCGGCTCTAGTCTTGATGACAAGAATATCCATGAAATCTTCAGTGAGATAATCATTAAAATCAAAATCTTCATCATCATCAATGGCTACGCCATATTCTTTGGCTAACTCGGAAATCTTAGCCTTGAGCTTTTCAACTTTCTCTTCAATTATCACATCTTGGATCATCTTAAGATCTGAAGGGTTTTCTTGAATATCCTCCACTTGTTCATCAAACTCGGCAGCAATGGCTGCATCGATGTCTGATACTTTAGAGCTTTGCTTTATTTCATATTTTTGCCCTACGGGCTCATTAAACAGTATTGGTACGACGAACTTGGGTATCTATACCTTCTTCTTTGGAGGTGATGTCTTGATACTTGGTGTTTTAACACTGGTGTGTTGAAGAGAGGCATGCTCCCCGCGGTGTGTACTAAATGTCGTATCGGGTGATTTCTTTATTTTCTTCTTATTTGGGGTTGTCTTGTGAGAAACAACTGATGATACTCTCAAACTCATACGTGATTTGACCGGCCGATGTCCTGCAGACCCTGGAGTAGCAGTAGTAGAAAAATCCAGGGTAGTAATGGTAGTATCAACTCAACTCCTCAGATGGAATCTAATGGGAATACAGGCTCACAAAACTTCAGTTGACTTCTGAGATTGTCAGGCAGATCTGACATCCCTAAAAATCTCTTTCTTCATTCAAGGGGACACTGCACATCCCACTCAATTAAGCAACTCAACGACTGAACATCCTTCTTTAGCGGCCAATCTTTGGAATAGTGTGCAGACTTTAGTGATAGGAGAGGGCCTCTCCCTCTCCTCACTACGACCATGAAATGATGGTAAGGTAGCAACCATCTTTTAAATACTTTCATATCAACTAGTGTTCATTACCGGGTGAAACCTACTTCCTCGCAGGAGCGGATAGTCCAAGTTCCTCCTCTTCAGGAAATTGATCAACAGGTTTCTTTTCTGAAATTTTTTCTTTAGCAACCTTTCAACTCTTTTGATGGTTGTTCCTTCTTTGAGATTGAGTTAACGGTTCATACTTTGAACTCGATACAATTTCAAATATCAACGGTGGGACGGTATATTATTTAGTTGTATCTTCCACAATCAAAACCTCCTTTCCTTTGGCAGAAAAGAGAACAACATACTTGGCATGTGCTAAGTCAGCAACAGTTTTCAACTTCAAGCATGAAGAGAAATCCTGGGGGCAGTTCAGGTTGAATTCAAAAGTGGGCTCCTGAACTTCAGGAGCGGAAATTTTTATTATGAAGAACAGGGCTTTTCATAGAACAACTTTCAGTTCATCGAATCCAGTTCCAAACATGATGGTGGGAGCGACATTGCGAGCAATGTGGCTAGTTAGTAAGTTGTAGGAGAAGGTGAGCGTCAGTAACGTCATTATAGAAGCTTCAAAAAGAAAGCATTGGGGTTAGTTATTTGGCCAACACCTTGTAATCTAGTGCGAACACTAAAAGTTAACAAAGGCCGATCTTTAGACTGGGCAAGTCTTTATTTAATTTCTAGTTTGTGAAGATTTTTTAAAAAAATTTAGTAAAATTAGTTTGAAAGTTGAGGGATTTAATTAATTAAATAAGAAAGGTTAAAAAGCAAGCGCAACACGACACAATCCAAGTTAATTTGCAAAGTAGCAAACCAAACTCGAAGGGACATGAAGAGGAAAATAAAGTTTAGGACCCAGTGCGAGATCGACTATACAATGCACAATACCAAGGCGGCACTAGTCCACCGACACACATATCGGGTGTCTGACCCCACACAAATGACAAAAGTTCTAATGAACTTCTGAACCTCTCCATCCAAAGGTGATTGAGCAGATGGTCATGAAGTCCGAAAGAGTTAACTGTACTTGCCCATGAAAGAAATGGGTAAAGCATGCTAACGAAAGAAGGGTAATTTGATCCATAAGGGACATGAACACATTACTGATATAAGAATAAGAGATTTCCTAATTTAAATGGAGAGATAAAATATTCCAAGTGGAGTCACTGGAATCTGTCCGCACAATTTTAGGTCTTATGGAAGCTATCGGTCACCGGAATGGAAATCCTGACGCCTGCTTTGTGTGTGTGTATATATATATAAATTGATCCCATATCTTTCAAAGTTTAGACAAAAGAGCACTACACCTCAAACTATGTATCTATCTCGAAAGATAAACACTTAACTTGAGAGTGGAGCTCAATCAAATAAACAAAGAAATATAAAACATCCATCTGGTCTGCAAAACCATTTTATGTTGATCGACAAGTTCCTCTACTTAATATGAAAAATTAAATAGGGTTTATATTAAGTTAGGTTCTTGAAAGTTTCCTATAAAGGCAAGCCCTTAGGCAAGCCCTAGGCAAGCTCTTATAGTTAATTACATCTTAGATAACCAAAGTCACCTAAAAAAACAGTCGATAAAAATCAGTAGATTATTGTATTCAAAAATTCAAAGGATGGGACTTTTCAAAGAGATCGGACAAGGAGGTGTGAAAGGGGAATGGCTCAAGTTTGGAACATTTATTTTTAGAATCCAAAGGAAGAAGAACCAGGGGATGACATGAATCCTTAGGAAAACCTTGCTGACTTCCCAAGCTATCCTATGATTTGGTTTTGATTTAGAGGAGAAATATTTAAATGTTTCATCCTACCAATTTTATTAATTAGGGCTTACATCATGTGAAACGATCACGCAAATAGCCTGAAAGATGTGAGGGTTTAAGTCATGACGAACGACAACCTCAGCATACTAAAATGAGTTAGGGCTTATGTTGTATAGCAGAGGCATATAAAGACCTAAAGATAAGTTGAGGATTTATGTTACACTAAGCAGACGACCTCAAAATTATTTGGCTCGGTTGTTTAGTTCTAAGGAATGGTTTAGCTATTGTAGACATGTATTGCTGTTGAAGATGACCGTGCTTCCCACAATGCTAACTCCAAGCTCCTCGTCATTGCACGTTGAAGTTTTCTAATGTGTCAATTCTTGATGTTAAATCAAGTTTTTCCTAAGGTTATGGTTATTTAAATATCATGAAGAATGTTAAAGTTGATTAGAGCGACAATGGCTAGGATCCCACTGTTCCCTTGTTTTGGTATAACTATTTTCTTTGGAATTTACTTAGCTTAAACGAGTTATGAAACCCTATTAAACCAGGGAGATCTTGTTAGCAACCATAGGTTACCTCCTCCTAGGGACTTTCGTAAATTCAAAAGGACGTTTTAAGTTTAGTTAAATTTCAAAGGATTTATGGTTACCTTTAAAACAATTTGTTTTAGGTTTTGAAAATGATGATTAATTTTTTGAAAGGTTGTTTTGATTTTGCAAATAAAGTAAAGTACGCACCCAAGCAGTTATGATATTTGTAAAAATTAAAATTATAAAAATTAAATAACACTGTAAAAACCTACCTGTCATCTTCTCGGCATTCCCGCTAAAAGATTAGCTTTTGCAACATGTATATAATTATACAAAAATTTAAATAAAATGCAAGAGTAGATAAAAGTGTATCTAACAGACTCCAAACTGTGACTTATTGAGTCCCGAAAGATTTTAGTTGATGATTTTAGAACAAAATATGGCAAGTTCAATCTGTCCTTAAAAATATCTAAGAGATTCCAAAGTGTTCGTGGAATGAACCTAAACTGCTTTAAAGATCCCTTGAAACAATTGTGTTCATTTTGAACTTATCATATTGTTCTATTAATCATTTCAGGCCAAATTAAAACTACCCCATTACTCGATAAATGTTGACATTTTAACCATCTTGAGGGTGGGGTACTCAATTAATCAATTGATATTTTACTTAATTTTTATGTCGGTAAATGCCCCTAAGGCAAGTTTCAGTCATTAAGGACTATTGTTACCACCACCAAAGCTTGGCTGATAGGGTTAATCCTAAATTTTGATTAAAGAACCAAAATCCAAAATGACCACTTTGGGGCTCTTCACCTCATAACTCATCAAGCACCACTCAAATGACTTAAGAGATTTTAGAGTACCCTATCCATAAAGACAATTAAAACACAGAAGAAAAAAAGTAGTTTTTAAATTTTAATTTAAATAATTATTATTTTAGAAAATACAACTTTCAAAATTAATTAATTTAATCAATCAAAATAAAGTTTTTGGTTTAAGGAAAATTATTAAAGGTTTTCTTAGGTCAGAGAAACACTTAGATAAAATTTCATGAATTTTTTTGAATCAAATCTTTAATTTAATTTTATAATTATTTATTGATTTTTTTTATTTAATTTGAATGGAAAAGTTGTTTTATTTTAAAAAAAAAATTTTATATTTTAATTAAACCTCTATGAGTCCAAAGAACTGAGAGAAGCAAATTTTTTATTTTTATGATTTTTAATTTCTTTATTATAATTTTTTTAATGAGAAAATAGAAAAAATGTCCTTTAAGCCTTTAGAAATTTATTTTTTAACTTAGAAAAATTAGAAAAAAATGTTTTGATGAGTCTTAAGTGATCAGGAAACAATTAAGCAAATTTTTAAATATTTTTGTAATTTTGAAATTTTTCACTATTTTTAAATATTTTTAATTATTTTTAATTCAAAACATAAGCCAAAAATCAATTATTTTATCAAAAATGACTTTTATTTTTCCTATGTGCTCCTGATCACAAGAAACTTAGAAAAAAACTTTTCATATTTTCCTAAGTGTATTTAATTTAATATTATTATTTTGTACAAAAATATAATGTTTCTTGGAAAATCAAATTTAGTGCTTAAACTTAATCCAATAATTTTTAATTTTTACAATAGGTTAACATGATTTTTACACACAATGTAGAATTGGTTTTGTTGATTTTTTATTATTATTTAATTTACATAAATTAGTACAAGATATACAAACTTAATTAAATACATAAATTTACAAAATTATTGAAGCCATCGTGATATTTTTCCTAAGCTTCTCTAACCAAAAGAAATCTACTAAAATTTATCCCATAATTTTTACAGTGATATTTCAACTTTTACAATTAATTTAATTGAAAATAGCCATCTTAGCTTGAAAATTAGGGTTAGAAGCACAAAAATGTCATGTGACCTTGAAAAAAATAGAGGACATAACCTCTGTCACGAGAAATAAACCCTCAAATTTTCAAGCTATGGTGAGCAATGCTTAGCCATAATAAATTGAAATACTACAGAGAGTATTTTTAATTAATTAAAAGTCAAATAGTAAATAAATAATTTTTATTTTTAGTTCACATTGTTTTACTTTTCTCACTGAGCAAGGGAATATTTTTATTTTATTTTTATGATTTTTCTACACAAAGTTATGATTATTCAAAGTTTTGGAATTAAAACAATCAGAAATCCATAATTTTCTACTTATCCAGCTCAGTCGCCGTATCAACCTTGCCCGCTCCGAGCTTTACATGTGGCGCTCTGCCATTTGATGATGGAAGACACATCAGCTGCCACGAGGCCCGCAGTTCACATACTAAGAGTTCAATCGGCTTGATATCCTCTGTCCATCTAATATACATGCAATCAGACGACTCTCCGTCATCGTCCCCAAGTGTCCTAATTCGAGAACCATTCAACTTAAAACCCTAAGATCTCTTTCTTGACTCAGCCAAATCGCATGTGGTTTGTTTCTAATCCTTCATCTACTTAAGACCAACACATCTCTATAGCTTATATGGTATGAAACATAGTAAATACTTATGGAGAATCAAATGTAAGATCAACCGGCTCTAACCCTACTCCGAGCCAATCAAAGCTGTTATAACCATCTGATTGAGGCCTCCCTTCTCGGATTAGGGTTAGAGCTTTATACCTTTGTTTGAGAAGGGAGGCCTAGATGGTTTTAGCAGCTTTGATTGGCTCCAATGAATCTCTAGATGAACTCATATGCCCTGGTGAATTTTTTAGGTATGATTTTGATCAAGGTCATTTTCAGTTGTTGATCTGTGCTAGGTTAGAGGCTGTTTAGGATGGGGCTTTTTTGGGGAATCAACTCCTCTCTCTCTCTGGCGATGGTGTTGGCACAGTTAAATGAACTTTTGTGGACTGTGGAGGTGTGGGGAGATATGTCTTAGTTTGGCTTAAAATTTTAAACTCAAAATTTAGCTCTCACAGTAGGAACCATAGAGGTAAAATAATGGGACTGAGCTGAGGAGTTCTTGGAGAGTATCTGAAAGCAATTCGACAAAGTTTCCCCAAGGAATTTTCTAGACTTTTTTTATGGTTGTGGAGAGGGTGGTTTAAATAGAAGAGGTTATGGTGAGGTGGCTAGGTTGCTGCCTAGGTAGAGGGAAGAAAGGCCCTAAGAGCCAATCAAGCTTAGCCAACTCAGGTGAGTACAATTTTGGGTTTTGGCCCACTTGGGCTCTTTTGGGGTGACCATTTCTAGTGGTTAAGATGGTGGATGATCAGGGTTATGTCACCTCTTAACTCAGGGAGGTCAGGGAGGGGATAATTATGATTAACCCCCCAAGGCTAAACAATGATGGCAAAGATATTTCAAGTTTTGGAAAAATATTGGGTGAAATCCCTTAAATCAAGGGAAAATTGATCCATAACTCAACTAGTGTGGGCTAGGTGAGTCTATCCTGGTCACTAGGGTGCACTTGGTGGCTGGAGTGGTCCTTGGTTGGCCAATTTAGCTTTGTTAAGTCAATTTTAAGTCATTTGTTAAGTCAATTTTGGGTCATGGGTCCAAATTGGTTCAAGTCGGGCTAGGTTAGGGTAACCATGCAGCTCAATTGATTGATCAATATTATGTGGATGATTTTCATAAAAGGTTTAAAAAACATTTAGAGTGATTTTGAATTGATTTGGAGGCTCACTTTGAAGGATTTTGGACATTTGATCAATTTAGGGATGTTAGGTTAGACTTGGGTTTAGGTTATGCTAGAGTTAAGCTAAGTCCAAAATGAGGGTTCAAATTGGTCTAGGTGGATGTTATGAGTAGTTCTCAACATTAATTGGGTGTCAATTTTGGGATTTGGGCATTCAATTTGGAGACATTTGGATATGTGGCTAAATATGGGCAAAATTTGGGGTTTTTGATTTGGGTGAAATTGGGCTCAAAGTATGGGTCAATTGGGTTGGGATTTCATCTTAATTGACTTTTTTTCAAGATGAATTTGAGTTTAGAATTGAAATTGGGAAAAATTGGAACCAAATTGGTGAACATTTGGGGTGAATTAGGGTAATTGGGTCTTTAAGGCCAATTTGGGGCTTTTGGTCAAAATGGGTCAAATTGAGTTCAATTGAAGGGTCCAAATTGATTTTGGGGACATTTGAAATGATTTTGAAGGTTTTGGAAAAGTTTTGACCACCAAGGGTATTTTGATAATTTTGGCCATTTTTAGGGGAATTTTGGTAATTTTTGCAATTTTGGGAGGTTTTGGCCAATTTGGGTGGTTTCAAATTGGTTGAGATGATTTTTTAACAAATTTAGGTATTTTGTATGAAATTAGGAATTTTGGTCAAACTTAGGGTTTGGGGGTGTTTTGGTAAATTTGGTAGATTTGGGGGGCAAAGGCTAAGTTAGGTAATTTGGTGAAATTAGGGTGCCAACCATCCTATTTTAGCTTTGGACTAATGGAATCTCCATTTGGGTCCTCTATGTTCTGGTCTTATCTAAACCCTAGCCTAGGGCTAATGGGTATAAGGGACCATCTACATGAGTCTCCGAAAAGCTCAAGGGATCAAAGTTAACAAGTTTGGGTTTAAGGTTGTGAGTGGGGTGTAATGTGCAAACGAGTGATAGTGTATGGACTACCTTAAAGCCAACACCTAGTGTCAACCCTAAAGCCAAGAAATCCTATGGGAACTCTCCTTGACCTCGCCTATAGTTGCCTCACCTCCTAAGTGATAGAGGTTAGGACCAGTATATGGAACTTCAAGTTGAGCAACGAAGAGTTTAGAATTTCTAATGGTGAGGGTTCCTTTTCTAGTCCTCTAGGAATAATCAACAGGAAATTTCTATGGATAGACCCTAGGCTACTAAGGAGGAAACTAGACCTCAACCAAAAGTGAGGTCAACACCAAATGAATGCGCCTAAGCGCTAAGACCCTGCACTTAAGCGCTGCCTAAATCGAGAGACAGGCACCTAAGCGTTGAACCATTCGAGATTAAGTGTCGGTTCACGAAAACCATTTTTTTAACGGTTTTAAGTAACGATTTGGTCTAAAAACAACATTACCTAGCCTCAACTTCATCTTCTTCCTCAGGTCATTCGCAATTTCTAAGCTAGGGCTCACCATATTTGAACATTTCTTAGAGATTGAAGCAAAAATTGTTATATTTGATATCTTTGAGGTAAGAGCTTCATTTCTATGTATAAAATTTTTTATTTTCACCATGCATTTTGAGCACATTCATGAGCTACCCAAAAATCACTATTCATGGTGAAAATTTAAGAAAAAGCTATGGAAAATACATGGATTTGTTAGTTTAAGCTTTAAAGAGTTAAGTTTAGTGTTTTAGAGTTGAATTTAAAATTTATTTTTAATTTTATACATTTTTTTATAAATCAAACCAAGAATGAAGAGGAGCAAAGGAAAGCGTCTATTAGATTTAAGCAAATTTGTCAGTTCAAGAGCTCGGGATTGATATAGTGATGCATTGCAAGCAAGAAAGTTGATTTTTGAGTGATATTTTAAAAGTCTGAGAGGAGCTGTTGAAGATTTGATTGTTTACCTCCAGTGGGAGAGGTTCTATTGTTTATTTGTTGTAGCAGTGATTTCTGTTGTGTGGGAGTTCTATGTGAATCTCCCTGAAGCTGAAAAAGGAGTCATGGTGAGGGGGAAGATAGTGCCTTTTTCACCAGAGGTAATAAATCAAGTTTATCAATTGCCCCTAGCATGTTATGCTTTCATTCAAATTATAGTCCTACTGATGAGGAGCTAGACGAGTTTATTTCATCTGTGACTAATGGAAGAGGGCTTTGGAAGATTACAAATGAAAGAAGAGTTAACTTTTCTACTTCAAAGTTGGATGCCACTACAAAGGTATGACACTATTTTATTTCATCTTGTGTGCTACCTACAAATCATCTTAGTGAAGTGACTCGTGATCGAGCAACTTGGAATTATTGTAACCATCAATTCAAGCACATCGACATTGGAGCTTTGATTCATGGAGTTATTACTAGTTCCATCTTTGCTACTACTACTACAAGTTTGGGATTTGTATCATTGATCTTTTCTTTATGCGAGCAAGCTGGAGTTAGATTTGATAGTTGGGAGGAGATCTTACAACCTCTTAAGCTCATTACCAATTTGAATGTGAGATCTTATTTGCATCATTCTATTTTTGGCTGGAGAGGAGGATTTTCTAGTAGTTCCGCTACGTGAACATCACTAGCTTCTACTTCACATGCTTCTACATCACGAGGTCAGAATTCTGGATATGCTTCTTAGTCACAACTGTTATAAAGGATTTTGGACAATGTCAACCACACTGTGGATAAGGTATTAAACTTAGAGCATTTTATTGAGCATATGGATGGGTATATGAGAAAACCATATTGGTTATGAATGTGAATTTGACTTAGTTATAGAAAACCTCATGAGAGGTTACCAGGATGTTGTATTTCCTCAGTGCGCCAGATATTAACCATAGAAGCTTGCATCTACTCTGCGTAGTGATGATAATGATGTAGAGGATGAGGATGATTAGCTTGGATTTATAGTTTTGTTTGATTTTAGTTTGTTTGTTGTTGTGAACTATTAATAGTGCACTTGTTCCATACATTTTGTTGTATTTTCAATTGTTATTGTTGAGACTGTTAGTTATTATTGTGCTTTGTTAGTATACACTACTATGATGTATTTGTGTTTTTGTGAGTAATTATTATATTTGGTGGTAGTAATTGTGATAATTGTATTGTTTTTTTAGTAGATGGTTATGTTGAACTTAATTCTGGATCTTAGGAAGGTTTAGAATATAGCTAACTTTACTTAAAAGTTTCTTAAAATTTTCAATTTACTACCAGAAATTTTTCTTTATATTGCAGTCATGTATGTTTCGACACTATTTTTGGTAGTGGAGTTGCCAGTTGGAAGCTGTCGGTCGCCGGAATTGAAATCTTGTTGTCCGCTTTGGAAAGGCGCTTAATAACATGAAATCAAATTGATCTCATATTTTTTATAGTTTAAATGAAGGAACGTTATACCGCAAACCTTGTATTTATCCTGAAAGATAAACACAAGACTTGAGGATGAGGCTCGATCAAATAAACTAAGAAATATATGAAATCCATTTGGTCTACGAAACCATTTTATTTGCCGAGAAAGTCCCTTATTTAATATGAAGAATTAAATAGGGTTTATATTAAACTGGGTTCAGAAAAGCTTCCTATAAGGGCAAGCCCCTATAGTTAATTACATTTTAGATAACCAAAGTCACCTAAGAAAACTCTCAATAAATATCAGGGAATATTATCTTCAAAGAGGTCAAAAGGATAGGACTTTTCAATGAAATCAGACAAAGTGGTGTGAAAGGGGAATGACTCAAATTTGAAACATTTTGTTGTAGAGTCCAAAGGAGGAAGGACTAGGGGATGTCATAGATCCGGAGGAGAACC
Source organism: Phalaenopsis equestris (assembly GCF_001263595.1). Classification (NCBI taxonomy): domain Eukaryota; kingdom Viridiplantae; phylum Streptophyta; class Magnoliopsida; order Asparagales; family Orchidaceae; genus Phalaenopsis; species Phalaenopsis equestris. Next base: position 592,475 of record NW_018165521.1, read on the forward strand.
TCGGTGACTTCCCAGTCTATCCTATTGTTTGGCTTCAATTTAGAGAAGAAATTATTTAAATGTTTTATCCTGTAAATTTTGTTTGTTTAAAGCTTACATTTATGTGAAACGATCACACAAATAGCCTGGAAGATGTGAGGATTTAGGTCGTGAATAACGACAACCCCAGAATCCTAAGATGAGTTAGAGCTTATATTGTACAGCAGAGCTATACAAAAGCCTAAAGAAAGGCCTAAAGATAAGTTGAGGATTTCTATCGCACTAGGAAAATAACCACGAAATCCTAAGGAATGTTGTTTAGATTCTAAGGAATAGTTTAGCTGATGTAGACATGTTATGTTGTTGAAGATGGTCATGCTGCCCACAATGCTAGCTCCAAGCTCCTTCTCATGATGAGTTTAAGTTTTCAAATGTGTCAAGTCATAATGTCAAATCAGATGTCCCTATGGTTATGATCATTTAAATATTATGGGGCATATTAAAGTTGATTTACATCATATAGTTCCCTCATTCCTGCGCCACTATTTTCTATTGGATTCACTTAGTCCAAATGGATTTACTAAAGTCAACTTAATGCTAAACGGATTTACTAAAGTCAACTTAATGAGTTCCATACTTTCATTTAGACCTTGGGAAGTCTGACTAGCAACCATAGGTTACCTCCTCCGAGGGATTCCCGATCATCCGATAGAGATGTATTAATTTATTACAATTGTTGTTTTGTGATTTTTGTGATTAAATTTTGAGTTCTGTTATATTTTGAATGTTGTGGTGGTAAATTTTATCATGATTGATTTTAGTTTTAGTTTTGAATTCATGGCTATCCTAGCAGTTTTGGTTTTCATGCAAGGTGACATTGTTGTTTAACATGCAAGTTTTTTAAGTGTAAAAATATAGTGTGGAAAGTACAAGAAAAGATGGTACTATAAAATGTAAAGTGTACCTGACGAGTCTTCTCGTTCCACCACTTAAAAGGTCAGTACTTGCAAGGCATGTATATAATATTGCAAGGAACTTAAATTGCAAGACTAAATGAAGGTTTAGCTACCAAACCGTAGGCTATGATTTTATTGAGTCTTGGAAGATCCTAGTGGATAATTTTAGAATAAAATACAAAAATTTCAATTTGTCCTTCAATATATCCAAAAGATTTCAAGGTGCTCGAGGCATGACCTTAGATCACTTTAAAGATCTCTTGTAATATTCTGAGTTCATTTTTAGACTTATCATATTGTTCCATTAACCATCCAAGTTTAAAGTGTGGGTACCCCGTTGCTCAGTGAAACTTGATAATTTAATTATTCTAAGGATAGGATGCTCAATTAGTCAATTGATGTTTCATATAAAAGTTCTGTGAGTGGGTGTCCCTAAAGCGAGTTTAGGTTATTTAAGATTATGGTGCCACAATTAAGGTCAGGCTTGTAGTGTTTAAAGATTTTAATCACCAATTATGTTATCTTCTAAATCCAATCAATTGAGTTTAGATATTGATCCTAGGTCACTACTAAGCATTTAATAATCATAATAGGTGGAAAGGTGATTATAAAATTTTGATTTCATGTGATATGTATCCTTATTGAATGATTAAATCATCCTCAAATTTGGGCTTTAAGAAAAGTGAATTTCTATCTTTCTAACTTAAGCCCATCACTTAAGAATCGTCGGCTCTTAGTTAACTTCCAAGTCATGAAGATTAGGAGGATTATGGCTTTGTTGATGTTGTGCAAGGGTAGTGAGTGAGTTTCTACCTTTTAACCCCATTTCTTTTAATCCCAGTTTCTATCTTTTAATCCCATTATATTTCAAACATCCAAATATGTTTATTAAGATCAAAATTACCCATTTTCCGTTGATTAATCCTATTTTTTGATTAGGGCACCAAAGTCTAAAATTTTCAATTTGTCCTTGGGTCACTTCATCTCATAACTCATTAAACACAACTCAAATGACTTTGAGGGTTTAAAGTGTCATATTCATGAGGTAATTATAATGTTAGAGGAGAACATGTGAAACTTTCAAAAATTTAATTTAATTTAGATAATTATTTAAATTTAGAAAAAAGGATTTTTAAAAGTTGATTTGTTTAACTGTTCCAAATGAAGTTTTTATTTATGAGAAAATGATTAAAGGTTTTCTTAGATCAGAGAAATAATTAGGAAAAATGTCATGGTCTTTTGAATTAAATTTTTATTACTGTTATAATTTTTAATCAATTTCAATGATTAAATTAAATAGGAAAATAATGTTTTAATTACAAAAATCATTTTTACATTTTCAATAGACTTCTCTGAATTCAGAAAACTCAGAGAACCAAGTTTTATACCTTTGTGATTTTAAATTTATTTATTATAATTATCTTAATGAGAAAATATAAAAAATTCATTTTTAAGCTTAAAAAAAATCATTTTTAACTTAAAAAAATTAGGAAAAATATCCTAATGAATTCTAAGTGATTAGGGGACATTCCCACTTATTTTGAATCATTTTTGTATTTTTGAAAATTTTGATTATTTTAATTATTTTTAGTTCAAAATGTATTTTAAAAAAGAAATATTTTTACAAAAATTGATTTTATTTTTTTATAAAATGCCCCTGATCACTAGAAACTCAGAAAAGCAACTTTCATAATTTTTCTAAGCATATTTAATTTAATATAATTATTTTTATACTCAAGGTTTCCTAAAAAAATCCATTTTAGTGCTTAGACTAAGTCAAATAATTTTGATATTTTTACAGTGAGTAAACATGATTTTAATGGACTGTGGGGAAGTGATTTTGTCAATTTTTGTAATTGAATTATTTACATAAATTAATATAAGATATATGCATTTAATTAAGTATAGAAATGTACAAGATGATTCAAAGAAGCACAATATTTTTCCTAGACTTCTCTGACCACTAGAAACCTACTAAAATTATTCTCATAATTTTCCAAGTGATATTTTGATTTATATAATTAAAATAATCCAAAACGGTCACTCTAGCTTGAAAATTAGGGCTCGAATCGTAGGAATGTCCTCTGACCTTGGAAAAATCAAAAGACAACCTCTGTCATGAGGAATGAACCTTAAAAAATTGAAGCAATGGTGAGTAATATTTAGTCATGGAGAATTGAAATACCATAGAGGGTATTTAATTTATTTAAAATCAGGGAATAAGAAAATAATTTTTATTTTTAGTCCACATTATTCTCCTCTGTTCACTGAGCAAGTGGGTATTTTTCTTTTATTTTTATGATTTTTCTAGAGAAAGATATGGATTTTTGAAGTTTAGGCATTTAAAATAATTCAGAAAATCCCTATTTTTCTACTTATCCATGCAGCGCCAACTCATCCTACGTCGGCTCCGAACTCACACGCGGCGCGCTCCCATTCACTGTGCTTTCCAACTTGGCATGTCACGTCGTCCGCCATCTCGCACCGAGAGTTGATTTGACTTAATCTCCTCTGTTGATGAAATAAATGTGCGATCAGACGGCTCTCCGTTATTGTCCCCAAGTGACTTAATCTGTAATTCGTTCACACTAAAACCTTAAAATCATGAGCTAGACTCAACCAAATCGCATGAGGTTTGTTTGTAAACCTTCATCTACTTAAGACTAACACATCTATATGGTTAATCAAGTATGAAATCAAGCCATTACAAATGGAGAATCAAAATAAGCTCGAATTAGGGTTAAGGTTCAATACATTTGTCTGGGATGGTTTGGAGAAACTTTGGTGAGATTTTAGCAAAGTTTCCTTAAGGTTCTAAGAACTCTCTTCCTTGGCCATAGAGAGGGCCATTTAAATCCATGGTTTCCTAGTGGAGCTTAGGGCTTGGAGTTGGGTGCTAAAGCTTGTTGAGGTGGAGGGAATAAGGGCTATAATGGCCAATGGGAGTGAGCCAAGTCAAGGAAGCTCAATTTTGAGTTTTAGCCACTTGGAGCTCGCTTGGGCTGGTTGTGTCCAGTGGCTGAGGAGTTGGCTGGCTAGGGTTCAGTCACTACTTGGCTTAAGGAAGTCAGGGGAGAGTTAATTATGATTTACTCCCAAGGGTAAGTGATGAAGAAGAAGATATTTTAGTTTATATGCTAAATATGGGGTGAAATCCCTTAAATCAGGGGACCATTGGTCCATAGCTCATCTTGGCTAGTCTAGGTGGCTTTAGCCTGGTCCATAGGGTGTATTTGGTGGATAAAATATGATGAATTTAAATTTATTATGGGGTCATTATTTTGGTGGCTTAGGAATGGTTAAGTCATTTTTTGTGCATGGGTTCAATTTGGGTCCAAATGGCTAAAAGTTGGGCTTGGGTTAGGTTATCCATGATTTTGTGCCCAATTGATTGATCAACATTGTGTAAATGATTTTCATGAAGATTTTTGGTGAAGGATTTAAGTGATTTTAAGGTCAATTAGAAGCTCAATTTGAAGGATTTTTGGATTTTGGTCAATTTGGGCATGTTGGACTAGACTTCGGTCTAAGTTGGGCTAAGGTTGGGCTAAGTCCAAATTTATGGTTGAAAATAGTCTATAGGAATGTCATGAAGAGTTTTCAACACAAATTGGGTGTCAATTTTGGGGTTGGGGCATTCAATTTGGTGGAATTTGGAGACATAGCCAATTTGGGGCAAATTTAGGGATTTTTGGACTTTGGTTAACATTAAGTGAAATTGAGAATTCACCAAGGACAATTGAATGTCAAATTTTATGTTTAATAGTGTTATAAAGACTTTAGGATTCAAATTGGGGCAAACTTAGTAGGCTATGGGGTTCAATTTAGTGAGATTAAGTCATAGGACCAAAATTAGGGTTTTGATTTGGATCAAAGTTAAGCTCAAAGCATGGGCCAATTAGGCTTGTATTTGGTTTGTATTGGTCAAATGAAAGGTTAATTTGAGTTTAGAATTGAAATTGAGGGAAATTGGGTCTAAATTGATGGACATTTGGGATGAATTTAGGGAAATTGGGCCTTTAAAGGAAATTTGGGGGTTTTGGTCAAAATGGTTAAATTGGCCAAATTTGGTACAATTAGAGGGTTCAAATTGGTTTTGGTTACATTTGAAGTGATTTTGGAGGTTTTGGGGAAGTTTGGGAGGCCAAGGGGGTTTTTGTATTCCAAGGGTGTTTTTGTATTTTTGGCAAATTTGGGGGTATCTTGGTAATTTTGGAAATTTTGGGTGGTTTTGGGCAATTTGGGTATTTGAAATGGTTTAAAATGGTTTTTGAAAAAATTTAGGTATTTTGGGTGAATTTGAGGATTTTTGGCCAAATTTGGGATTTGGGGGTGTTTAGGTAGTTTGGGTACGTTTGGGGGTAAAAAGGTCAAATTGGAAACTTTGGTAGAATTGGGGTGCCAACCACCCTACATGAGCTATGGACCAACGAAATCCCCATTTGGGACCTCTATGTGTTGGTCTTAGCTAAACCCTAGCCTAGGGGTAGTGGTCTATGGGACCATCTACATGAGTCCCCCAAAAGATCAAGGGGTCGAAGTTAACAAGGGTTTAGAGTTGTGAGTGGATATAGGTGATAGTGAGTGTAGTGAGTGAACTAGCTCCAGATCAACACCTAGGGTCAACCCTAAGGTCAAAAATTCCTATGGGGACTCTCCTTGAGATCCTCCGTACTGACCCCACCTACTAAGTGCTAGAGGTTAGGACCAATATGTGGAACTTCAAGTTGAGCAAGGAAGAGTTTAGAATTTCTAATGGTGAGGGTTCCTTTTCTAGTTTTCTAAGAATAGTCAACAGAAAAGTTCTATGTCTAGATCTTAGGCAGCTAAAGAGAGAGAACTAAACCTCAACCAAAAGTGAGGTCAACAGTATGTTTTTTAGTGTGTTTGTTTGTTTTTATGTTATACTCCACTGCGTAGAAGTCTAATGAATCTCTATATGTTAGGTAAATTAAAATTTGATCAATTTAATTTATGTACTTTCATATTTAGGATGTAAAAATTTTTGCAAGCATGTTATTTCCAGTTTTCATTCCTGCCAATATTTATATATGATGCTAAAATGTTTTATTTTTATTAAAAATTCAAGTTTGGGGGGGAATGAAAAATTTTTTAGAGACTTAAAAAGTTATTTGTTCTCAAATATATTTCAAATAAATTTGATTTTGATTTGAAGAAACATGATCATGTATATGAAGTTATATTTGGGAAGTAAAATTTTGAACATAGAAATGAGTAAGGGAATTTAGTTAAAATTTATAGTAATGAAAAAAAGTTAAAAAATTTTAGTGTGGAAAATGCCAAGTATAGTGTAACTATCTTTAGTAGGAAAATTTGTATTTTTGAAAAATTTAGATGATTTAGATTTTTATTTTTAAAACTTAAATCTCTTTTATTGAAATTAATTTTTAAAATTATTATTATGTTTTTAAGTGAAAGAAAAATATCAACTCTTTGCTTTAAGAAAGGAAGAGAGGGATTTAAAATCATTAAAGGCCTATCCAAATATGGTAATCTTTACCTAAAAAAAGAAAAAGAAAAAAAAAAAGAAAAAGAGAGAAAAGAAAAAGAAAATTTGAAAAAGTGAGGAGAAGCTCAAGGATTAATGCCTAATCAAAAATTGGTTCCACATCAAATCTTTTTAAAGTATAAGACTTGAGAAACTCTTAAGCTTAAAGATATAATATGGTAAGTAAAATTCTGCTTAATAAAAATTTTTAAGTGGAGAAGATAAAATGCTTAAACTCTATATTTGGAGAATCTACAATATTTCTAAATTAGATATAAACTCATATTTTCATATTTCTTTGCATTAAAAATTTCTAAACTCTAAGTTGGTCTCATTTACTAATATTTATTTCTAAATTGGACTACTATATTTCTACATCAAAATTTTAGTAACTCCTAAAGAAACTCATATACATCATCTACTTATTTAGTTTTTAAAGATTGAAAGATCACTTAAGGATACGTAACATTTTAAGTTTGGGGGATTGTGATACACCTAAAATATATAGTATTTTTATACACATTTTTATGCCTATTTTTGAGATATTGCACTTTAACAAAAGGTATTTATGTGTTTTTCTTTCAGGAACAATCAAATGGATGAAAAATGCTAAAATGAGTGAAAAAGGGTCAACTTTGGAGCAAAAATGAAGAAGATGCAAAAATTGAACTGGGTGTCTAAGTGCTCAGGACTACCGTTTAAATGCCAGAGGCTCGTGCCTAAGTGTCTGTTACCCCTCGATTAAGCACTAGAAGTAGTTACTTAATGACTCATTGAATTTAGATGAATTTTTAAAGAGGTGTTTGAAGCAACCCTTAGTAAAAACATGGGAAATAGCTCATGGACACAAAAATTCATTCAATTGGATTTTGAAAGGAGGAAAGGAGGAATTTCTAGAAGATTCATTGAATGAAGACACACTTTGAAGAGACAACAAGGCACCTTTTGGATTTTTATTAAAGAAGAATTAGATCATCAAGAAAAGAGGCTAGCCATCAGCCATTAGAGCCATCATTCATCCAAGTAATTGCAGCCCATCGTCGTCGACCGCTTTCATTTTTTTTAGTATTAGGTTGTATTGTGCATGAAGGAAGAGAATTCAAATGAACTCCAAGACATTTGGTGGACAGGATTTGAGAAGAGTATTTATCTTTGTGACAACACCTTGTTTTAATTTAGATTTCTTGTTTGTGTGCATGATTTCTACTTTTAAATTCATTTGTTGTTGTATTTTCTTCATGGATTATGAATAGTTTTCTTTATCTTTTTCCTTAAAATGATAAGTAATTAAGTATTTAAAAGAAGTTGTGTGAAGTATTAGACTTCAATGTTGGAAAAAGTTGTGATGATTTGAAACCTTGCACTTCATTTACTTCTTGATTTTGCAAATTAAGATGTCAATACACGTTGTGATAACATGTAAGATTTGAGATGGTATTGTCTCAGTCAATAAATGGTTAGAATCACATATTGATTTCATGAATTTGAATGTAGTTTGAATGTAGTTCATGGGGTTTCATGGGGTTGAGTGCAAATAAATATAGAAATAAACTTTTCAAGGGTGTAGAATTAGTGTACTTTAGAGTGACAGACTAAAGCCCCCAATTTGATTTATAGTTTTAGGTTTTGAACGACATGTTAGCCCCTAGGTGGAGGGAGAAGAGGGAACTCTAGAGTGAGAGCTAGTATCTTCCCTACCTAATTAGTCTTCAAGAATATTTAAACAATAGATTAGCCAATGTTATTTATAGCAACTCTAGTAATAGTAAAGAATATTATTGCTCTTATTTGACACCACTTATTTAGCATACTTTCAACATAGAATTTCTATCTTTATTACTGATTCATGACAAGGAAAAAGATATTTTACTTATATTTCCTTCATTTTATAAATATTTAGTTAAGTTAATTCATTGCTTACTTTATTTTCATAAATCAAAAAATTACAAAAAAAATTGAATTTACATTCCTATTATAGCATTTTAAGTTTAATTAAGAATATTTTGTGAAGTAGATTTTTGTCATCTAAACTTTCTAGTTTTTCTAAAGTGCTTTTTTTCTATGAGTTCAATATTCGGGGCTTAATCAAAATATCCTATATTACTTGATAACGATATGTATACTTGCATAGTATCTCATATTTAAATATTATTATTGTATTCTTATTTGTTTCATAGTGAAAAACTTACCTAGCTTTTGCTTTGGATAAATTTTTTTACTTTGTTGCAAATTAAGAATAATTATTAAGGAAATTAAGCAGATAATCGCATACATCACATTTTACATCTATATAGAAAGTCAGGATCACCATCGGGATCAGAAGCCTTGTAGGTTTGATTTGACCTTAAGTCAAGCTAAGGACATTAAATTGAACGCTATCTTGGGAGGCAATCCAAGCATTATCTTGTATTTCAAATATGTTTTTCATTTGCATTTGTGCTGAAATTTGATTTGATTTTTTTAATTTTATTTTAGTTATTTTAAATTATTTTAGTTTTGATCCTTACATAAGATTCTTATGAGTTTTATCAGAATTCTTACCTGTTATTAGTTTACATGTGTTGATTTCTAGGCTATGATGTCTTATTATGTTGAATTATCATGTATCCTTATCTTTTCCTACAAATTTTTCTACAACATGCATAAGATTAAAAATAAGGTTCGGGGAGGGAGCGATGCATGTATACTTGCCTTGAAGTATTACTCATAATTAAGCTGATGATTACAAGTTAAAGTGCAAACTCATATTATGAATCCTAATAATATAAATAGATTATGAAATAACTTCAATTTAAATATAAATATTCATTAAAGGGTAATTAAAATTAATGTCATAATAATTGAAACAAACACTTTAAAAACTTTTGCCTGAACCCTAAAAAGTATCAAAATAATTAAAAATTATGTAATTGAAAATTTAGTCTTTAACTAGAGATACTTTAAGCTTTTTAATTCCAACCTAGACAATGTAACTGAGTCTTCAGTTGTTGATGGAACTATAATAAGTTGGAGTTCAATTTAAGAAGTTGAGAATTACCAATTAGGGGAGATTAGACATTCAAATTTCTTAAAAAAAAGTGCCCAACTGATTATAGTAATTCTCAATGGAATTGAATAATAAAAAAAAGGTAAAAATTTTGAAAGGCCTAAGTTAAAAGAAAAATCAAAAGAAATGGCTAATTTCCTTAAGAAAAAACTTGAGGTGAGCATAAAAATAAAAAACTTTGTGTCTCGTTTATGCTCTGAGTAATAAGATATAAAATCTTTCTAAATGAAATTTTTGAGTGATTATATTTAAGAAAGAGGTTAAGGGATATTGGGTTCATTAGTTGACTCTTAATTAACTTAAAAATATCTTTGGAAAATAAACATATTTAAATTACACTAGATAAAGCGTTTTGAGATTTTCTTAGGTTCAGGATGAAAGAAATTAATGAAAAGACTATGTTATTAGAAATTATTGAAAATCCTATCTTGAAATGAGATTTAGATATCCTTTATTATAATGGTATAATCTAGTTAAAGAATAAAGAAATCACATGAGAAATTAAAACATCATTGTAGTCCTCATTGAGATATAGAATTGCTTGAGGGTAAGTAATAAGTATGTTTTGGGGAGTTTATATGAGATAAATTTACATGATTTCATTACATTAAATAGCATGCTACCTCACTTAATAATCATGATATTATGCATGAGAAAACTATTTTTCTAATTTTGTGCACGTTACAAAATATAAGCTGCTTGAGAGTGAAAAGGAGATCATTTGGAGCAATAAAAGGAAAATTTTAAGCAAGCACAGGTGCGTCCAGTCAGATGTTGACCACATTTTTGGTGAAGTCTAGTTCTCTCCTTTAGAAGCCTAGGATCTAGTCATAGGACTTCCATGTTAACTATCCTAGAGGACTAGTGATGAGACCCACCCCTATAGAAATTCAAACCACTCCTTTGCTATTTTTGGAGTTTCACATGTGTGGTTTTCTTATCTCTAGCACTTAGAAGTTTGAGTCCAGCATGAGGAAGCTGAAAAAATTGATTATAGGATTGTCATGCTCAAGGGAAACCCTGGGTGGCTTGGTCTTGTACACACATACTTGAACTCACCATAAGTTTCCTAACACACCCAAAACCATCAATTCACCCAAATTGACCAATCTTTCCCTTGAGGTCTATAACCACTCCTTAACTCTTTTGAAGACTCATGTGGGTGGTTCCAAGTCCTTAACCCTTGATTAGGATGAATAGGACCAACATGTGGAGGCTTTAAGATGAGTTTTCATAATGTTCATATGACTTAGAGGAAAACAATTATTGGCTTGCATCCTCACTGCCTAAAATCTTCCAACATTATCCTCAATTTACCCAAATTCATCCAAAATTCCCCAAAATTAACAAAATTGACCAAAGCCACCCCTAAATTACCCAATTGCCCCAAAATTGTCAAAAATTTCTAAAACACCCAAAATTGCCAAAATCCTGAATTTTGCTCAAAATTCTACCAAAACCAATCCTAGCCACCCAATTTGTCCAAATTCACCCAAATTCACCAAAATACGAAAAATACCCAAATTTCTCCCAAAACTCAAAAATTGTTTGAACTTCCACTAAAATTCCCTAAATCCATTCCAAATCTACCAAATCTTACAATCAAACCTAATCCCACTCTATTCTAAGCCCGAATTTACATTCGAATCCAAAATCAATCTGAGTCAAAACCTAAGCCAATTTCATCCAAATTTGGGTCCATGGACCAAACCAAATTTCATCAAATTCAAGTCCTAAATTTCATCATGTCAAATTTAAAACTCCATGAAATCCATTATGATTAATTTTTTGCAATTATCAACATTAAATCAAAGCCTTAATTTAATTCCACCTGACCCATTTTTAAAGGCCCACCAAATTAAGCCCATTTCTATTTTTTTTCATCAAAATCATAAGCCCATTCCCTCATGAAAAATTTCCTCATAATCCACTCAATGAAATCAAAATCATACATGCATGATTTAATTCCACCAAAATAGACCTCATCACACCACCTCACAAGTTGCCTCATTTTTCAAATACCTTTCTCATGAAAATACCCATGCCATGGGTGACCACGTGTGAACCATGGGAAAGTCTATCATACCCTAAGTGGTAAAATAAGGGCATGCTTTCAAGCCTCCCAAAATTTGTTGCACTCTCCCGTGCTTCATGCCAAGCCTAAATTCTAACCCCAGCTCCTTCAATGTGACTATGTCGGCACAATTTTAGGGGGGTCGTTCTGCAAAAGCTGTCGATTGCCGGAAACAGAATCTCGTTGCCTGTTTCAGAGAGACATTTTAATTTACACATATATTAAGCCCATGCGTGATTTTATTAAAGTTATGTGTGTGTGTTTGTGTGTGTTTATTTATTTATTTATTTATTTAATTTTAAAAAAATATGAAATCAAACTGATCCCATATCTTTCAAAGTTTAGATGAAAGAGCGCTACACCTCAAGCTATGTATCTACCTCAAAAGATAAACACATAACTTGGTAGTGAGGCTCAATCAAATAAACTAAGAAATGAATAATATTTGTTTAGTCTACAAAACCATTTTATTTATAAGCTGACAAGTTCCCCTATTTAATATGAAAAATTAAATAGGTTTTATATTAAGCTGGGTTCTTGAAAGTTTCCTATAAAGGTAAGCCCTTATAGTTAAATACATCTTAGATAAAACCGAAGTCACCTAAGAAAACTCTTGATAAAAATCAGAGGATATTCTCTTCATAGAGTTCAAATGAATAAGAGTTTCCAAAGAGATCGGACAAGGAGGTGTGAAATAGGAATAGTTCAAATTTGGAACATTTTTTTCTTAGAATCTAAAGGAAGAAGAACTAGGGAATGTCACAGATCCTGAAGAGAACCTCGGGGACTTCCCAAGCTATCATATGGTTTGGCTTCAATTTAGAGGAGAAGTATTTAAATATTTCATCCTACCAACTTTATAAATTAGAGCTTACATTCATGTGAAACAATCACACAGATAGCCTAAAAGATATGAGAATTTAGGTCGTGAGTAGAGTCATACAAAGGCCTAAAATAAAATAAAAATGAGGATTAATGTAGTACTATGCAGACAACCTCAAAATCCTATGGTTTTTTGTTTAATTCTAAAGAATGGTTTAGCTGGTGTAGACATGTTTTGTTGTTGAAGATGGCTGTGTTGCCCATAATGCTAGCTCCAATAATGCTAGCTCCGCTAGCTCCAAGCTCCTCGTCGTAGCAAGTTTAAGTTTTAAAAGTGTCAAATTGTAGAGATTGAGAGGAGTATCAGGTTTAGAGGTTAATTTTTCTAATGTGTCAAGTTATGATGTCAAATCAAATATTTTTTAAGGTTATGGTTGTTTAAATATTATTAGGAATGTTAAAGTTGATTAGAGCGACATCGGTTAGGATCCCACGGTTTCCCCTTCCGGCACTACTATTTATCTTTGGATTCACTTGGTCCAAATGAATTTACTAAACTCAACTTAATGAGTTCCATACTTTCATTTAGACTGTGGAAAATCTTGTTAGCAACCATAGGTTACCTCCTCTAAGGGATTCCCAATGATTGATAGAGACGTTTTAATTTAGTTGCAATTTTTGTTTTGTTTTGTTTGTGATTAAATTTTGAGTTATCTTATATTTTGACTGTTGTGGCAGTGAATTTTATCTTGTTTAAATTTTTTTAGTTTTGTTTTTGACATGCAGGGTGACTTTAAGTGCTTAAGAAAGAAACAAGAGGTATGAAAAAGTAAATGCAATAACTTAAAAGCATACCTGTCAATTCTTTCTGCTCCTTGCTTCTCCACCTGAAAGGTTAGCTTTGGCATGATGTATATAATTTTGCAACAAATTCAAATTGCAGGAGTAGATGAAGGTATAGCTACCAAACCCCAAGTTATGAATTTATTGAATCTCAAAAAATCTTAATAGATGATTTTAAAATAGAATATAGCAAGTTCAAATTGCCCTTCAAGATATTGAAGAGATTCCAAAGTGCTCGGAGCATGACCCTGAATTACTTTGAAGATTTCTTAAAATATTTCAAGTTCATTTTGAACTTATGATATCATTTTATTCATTTTATTAATCATCTAAGGTTAAGCTAAGGGTTAAGCTAAGTTTATATCATTGCTCAGGGAAACTTGATGTTTTATTTATCCCAAGGCTAGTACACTCAATTAATCAATCGATGTTTCATTTAAGAGTTATATGGATGGGTGCTCCTAAGGCGAATTTAAGTAAGTAAAGGCTTGGGTTTCCATAGTTAAAATTGGGCTTGTAGTGTCGAAAGGTGTTAATCATCTATCATGTTATCTTCTAAATCCGATAAAATAAATTTAAATATCCAGCTTAGGTCACTATCGAGCCCTAAATAATCACAATATGTGAAATGGTGACTAGCAAAATTTTGATTTAAATGACATGCATTCTTATTGAAAGATCACATTATCATCAATTATGGGCTTAAAATTAATGAAATATTATTTTCCTAACTTGAAACCATCACTTAAGAATTTTTTAATTTTGATTGACTTCCAAGTCATAATAACTAAGGAGATTACAAATTTGTTCTTATTATAGAAAAGGTGGCAAGTGAGTTCCTACCTTTTAATCTCATTGTATTTCAATCATCCAAACATGTTCGTTAGGATCAAAATTACCCATGTTTCCTTTGATTAATCTGAAATCTTGATTAAGGCACCAAAATCTAAAGTAACCTATTTGCCTTTAGGGATCTTCACCTCATAACTCATTAATCAAAATTCAAAAAACTTTGAAAATTTTTTGAGTGTCCCATCCATGGATCAATTAAAACATCACAGGAGAAAATGTGAATTTTGTAAATTTAATTTTATTTAAATAATTATTTAAATTTAGAAAGTAGTATTTTCAAAATTGATTTACTTAACTATCCAAAATTAAATTTTTATCCATGACAAAATTGTTAGAGGTCCCCAAAAGTCAAACAAACACTTTGACAAAATTTCTTGATTTTTTTAAACTGAGTCCCTATCATTATTATTTGATCATGAATCAATCTTACTGACTTATTTAAATGTAAAATAATGTTTTCATCACAAAAATTTTCTTTATATTTTTATCAAACTTCTTTGAGTTCAGAGAACTCAGAGAAACTATTTTTTTGTATTTTTGTGATTTTTAACTTATTTATTATAATAATTTTAATGAAAAATTAAGAAAAATTCATTTTTTTAGCTTTAAAAAATTTAGTTTAACTTAGAAAAATTAGAAAAAATATCCTAATGAGTTCTAAGTGATCAGGGAGCAATTAGGCATATTTTCAAATATTTTGGTATTTTTGGGATTGTTAATTATTTTTTATTATCTTAAATTCAAAATAAAGCTCAAAAATCAAATATTTTCTTAAAAGTAAATTTTATTTTTTCCTAAGTGAACTTAATCACAAGAAACTCAGAAAAACACTTTTCATAATTTTCCCAAGTGTATTTGATTTACTATAATTATTTTTTGTACAAAAATACAAGGTTTCTTAGAAAATCAGCTTTAGTGCTCAAATTTATTCAAATAATTTTTAAATTTTTACAGTGAGTCAACATGATTTTTATGCACAGTGTGGAATTAATTTTGTCAATTTATTATTAGTATTTAATTTACTTAAATTAAAGCAAAATATATACATTTAATTAATTATAGAAATGTACAAAACAATTCAAATAAACATGACATTTTTCCTAAGCTTCTCTGGCCATAAGAAACCTACTAAAGTTATTCCCATAATTTTCTAAGTGGTATTTTAATTTATATAATTAAAATAAGTCAAAATAGCCATCCTAACTTGAAAATTAAGGTTAGAAGCATAGAAGTGCCCTCTGTCCTTGGGAAAATCTAAGAACATCCCCTCTATCATGAGGAACAGGCCCTCAAAGTTTCAAGCTAGGTGAGCAATGCTTGATCATAATGAATTAGAATACTCTATAGAGTATTTAATTCATTAAAAATCAAAGAGTCAACAAATAATTTTTATTTTTAGTCCACATTATTCTCCTCTGTTCACTGAGCAAGAGGGTATTTTTATTTTATTTTTAAGATTTTTCTACATAATTTTATGATTTTTCAAAGATTAGATATTAATTTAATTCAGAAAAAGCCTACTTTTCTACTTAACTCAATCAACGCCAGCGCAACCTCGTCCAGTCCGAGCTTTACACACGACGCTTAGAGGATATTATTTTTAAAGTGGCCAAAGAATTGGGAATTTTCATTGGGATCGTACAAAGAGGTGTGAAAGGGGAATGACTCAAGTTTGGAAAATTTTATTTTGGGAATCCAAAGGAGGAAGAACTAGGGGATGTCGCAGATCCTAAAGAGAATCTCAATGACTTCCCAAACTATTCTATGGTTTGACTTTAGTTTAAAGAGAAGTATTTAAATGTTTGACTCTGTCAATTTTATCAATTAGGGCTTATATTCGTGTAAAATGATCACACAATTAACCTAGAATATGTGAGGATTTAGGTTATAACAAATGACAACCTTGAAAACCTAAGACGAGTTAGGGCTTATATTGTACATTAGAGCTATACAAAAGCCTAAAGATAAGGTGAGGATTTATGTTGCACTAGGCAGATGACCTCAAAATCCTATGGCTTTGTTATCAATTCTAAGGAAGGATATGCTGCTGTAGCTCCTCTTGCTGTTAAAGATGGTCATGCTACCCACAATGTTAGCTCCAAGCTCCTAATCATGATGAGTTTAAGTTTTATAATGTGTCAAGTTTTAATATCAAATCAGATGTCCCTATGGTTATGGTCATTTAATTGATATGGGTCATATTAAAGTTGATTAGAGTGACACCGGTTAGGATCTTACGGTTTCCTTGTTATGGTACCATTATTTTATATTGGATTCACTTAGTCCAAATGAATTTACTAAACTCAACTAAATGAATTCCGTACTTTCATTTAGACTGTAGAAAATATCATTAACAACAGTAGGTTACCTCCTCCAAGGGATTCCCGATCATCCAATTGAGATGTTCAAATTTAGTTGTTATTTTTGTTTTGTTTTGTTTGAGATTAAATTTTGAGTTGTCTTATATTTTAACTGTTGTGGCGGGGGATTTTT
Source organism: Phalaenopsis equestris (assembly GCF_001263595.1). Lineage (NCBI taxonomy): Eukaryota > Viridiplantae > Streptophyta > Magnoliopsida > Asparagales > Orchidaceae > Phalaenopsis > Phalaenopsis equestris. The sequence continues at coordinate 609,049 of NW_018165521.1, forward strand.
TCTTGTTTTGCATCTTGTTTAGTTTTTTTTTTTTAGTTTTGGTTTTGACATGCAGGATGACGTATATTTATATTTAGGCTTTTTTGTAGTTCATGTATTTGATAAAATATTTAGAAATATCTTTATTTGCCTAATTTTATAAAAAAAATTGAGCTGCCACTTGGCCTGCTTTTTCATTCCAAGGGTCATCCAGCTTGTTCTCCTCCATCCATTGAATAAACGTACGATCAGACGGCTCCCAGTCATCGTCCCCAAGTGTCCAAACCCAAGAACCGTTCACACTAAAACCTTAAGATCTTTGTCTAGACTCAATCAAATTGCATGGGGTTTGTTTCTAAATCTTCAACTACTCAAGACAAGCATATATATATCGCTTATATGATATGAAATACAGTAAATACGTATGAAGAATCAAAATAGCCTCAGATTAGAGTTAAGGTTTAATACCTTTATCTGAGAGAGAAGGCCTCAATCAGATGGTTGTGGTAGCTTCGATTAGGTCTAATAAAACTCCAAATGAGGTCCTAGGCTCTGGTGAAATGTCTATGTATGATTTCAATCAAGCTCAATTTCAGGTGTTGGTTTAGAGTTATGTTAGAGGCTATTTGGGATGGGGCTTTTGTAGGGAATCTTCTTCTCTCACTCTAGGATAATTAAGCCTACTTTTCTACTTAATTAATTTGGAGTTTGGTGAATTATCGAGGTGTGTAGAAATCTGTCCTGATTTTGGGGAATATTTCAGTGAATAAATTGGTTCTGTGGATTGCCTGGAAGTGGTTGAGAGCAAGGGAATTGAACTTTGGAAGGTCTGGAGAGGCTCTGATTGGATTTTGGCAGAGTTTACCCAAGGTTTTCAAGCTCTCCTTCTTTTATCGTGGAGGGGTCAATTTAAAGTCATGGCTGGCTGGTGGAGCTCATGGTGGTTTGATGGGTGCTAAAGCTTGATGAGGTGGAGGGAAGAAAAGCACAAGCATCCCATTGGAGTGAGCCAAGTTAGAGAGTTCAAATTTTTGTTATTGGCCATTTGGGGCTCCTTTGGGGTGACTGTTTCTAGTGGCTAAGGTGGTGGCTGGCCAGGGTCTAGTCACCTCTGAGCTCCGGGAGGTTAGGGGTGCCTAATTGTGATTGACTCTCAAGGGTAAGCAATCATGGAGAATATATTTCAAGTTTAGTCCAAATATGGGTGGAATCCCTTAAATTAGGGGACCATTGGTCTATAGCTCCTCTAGGGTAGGCTGGGTGAGTTTAGCCTAGTCACTAGGGTGCACTTGGTGGTTATGGTGTCATTAATTTGGTCTCTTTGGCATGGCTTAATCAATTTTGGTGCATGGGTTCAATTTGGGTAAAATTGGCTTTAAGTTGAGTTTAGGTTGGGTTAGCCATGATAATGGACTCAATTGATTGAGCAACTTAGTGTAGATGATTGTCATAAAGAGTTTACAAAAGATTTGTCATTATTTTGAATTGATTTGATGGGTCAATTTGAAGGATTTTGAGCATTTGAGCAATTAGGGGATCTTGGGTTAGACATGGGTCTGACTTAGTCTAGATTTGGGACAATTCCAAATTGATGGTTGAAACTAGTCTAGAGGGATGTTATGAAGAGCTCTCAACATTATTTGGGTGTCAATTTTGGGGTTTGAGCATTCAATTTGGGGACATTTGGAGATATGGCTAATTTGGGGCAAAATTGGGGGTTTTGGTCAAAGTTGGTTTTAAGTAAAATTGGGGCTTGACCAAGACCAATTGAAGGTTTAATTTGGTATGTATAAGTGTTTTGAAGAGTCCATGATGAAAAATTGGGGCAATTGGATAGATTTGGGGTTTAATTGCGTAAGATTTTGACTTTGGGTCAAATTGTGGCTTTTGACTTGGGCTAAAATTGGGCTCCAATGTGGATCAATTGGGCTTGGATTTGGTTTGAATTGAGTTTGGTCATGATTATTTGAGTTTAGAATTAAAATTAAAGAAAATTGGGACCAAATTGGTGGACATTTGGGGTGAATTGAGGTAATTGGGCCTTTAAACGCAATTTGGGCCTTTTGGTCAAAATGGGTCAAATTGATTAAATTGAGTTCAATTGAAGGATCCAAATTGATTTTGGGGACATTTGAAATGATTTTGAAGGTTTAGGGAAGGTTTGGGCCACCAAAGGTATTTTGGTAATTTTAGCAATTTGAGGGGTATTTTGGGCAATTTGGGTGGTTTGGAATTTCAGATGAAATTTGGTAAATTGGGTAGATTTAGGGCATGTTGACTTCACTTTTGATTGAGGTTTAGTTTTTTTCCTCTTTAGTAGCCTAGGGTCTAGCCATATGACTTTCCTGTTATTTATTCCTAGAAAACTAGAAAAGGAACTCTCACCATTAGAAATTCTACCCTCTTCTTTGCTCAACTTGAAGTTCCACATATTGGTCCTATCCTCTTGCACTTAGTAGGTGGGGTCACTATGAGGGAGCTCAAGGAGAGTCCCCTTAGGACTGGTTGACCTTGGGTGTTGGTCTGGAGCTATTTTACTCACCTACACTCACTCTCACCCACAATCACTCACAACCCTAAACCCAAAATTTCTTGACTTTGATCCCTTGATCCTTTGGGATACTCATATAGATGGTCCCCTAAATCCACCGGCACAGGCTAGGTTTTAGCTAAGACCAGTACATAGAGGACCCAAATGGGGTTTCCATTAGTCCATAGCTCATATAAGGTGGTTGGCACCCCAATTCTACCAAAAATATCCAACTTGGCCTTTTGACCCAAAATCCCCTAAATTACTTAGATACCCTTGAAGCCCTAAATTTGGCCAAAATTCCCACATTCAGCCAAAACACCCAAACTTTTCACAAATCTTTTCAAACCATTTCAAAATACCCAAATTGCTCAAAACAACCCACCCAAAATTGTCAAAACTACAAAAATACCCTTGGCGCCCCAAACATTCCCAAAAACTTCCAAAATAACTTTAATTGTTTCTAAAACCAATTTGGACCCTCCATTTGAACCCAATTTCACCAATTTGACCATTTTGAGCAAAACCCCCAAATTGCCTTTAAGGCCCAACTTCCCCAAATTTACCCTAAATATCCATCCATTTGGTCCCAATTTCCCCGAATTTTAATCATAAACTCAAATCCACCTTCCACATGACTAATCTAAACCAAATCCAAGCTTAATTGGTCCATGCTTTGAGCGCAATTTTGATCTAAGTCAAACCCCCAATTTTGGCCCTATGACTTAATCCCACCAAATTGAACCTCATAGCCTACTCAATTTTCCACAATTTATGTTGAAAACTCTTCATAAAAATCCTACACATCAAATTTGGCCTTAAATTTGCCTTGGTGAAGCCTCAATTTCACTTAATTTTAACCAAAGTTCAAAATCCCCAAATTTGCTCTCAATTAGCCATACCTCCAAATTCCACCAAATTGATTGCCCTAACCCAAAAACTGACACCCAATTTATATTGAAAACTCTTCATGATTTTCCTATAGACCACCTTCAACAATAAATGTGGACTTAGACCAACCTAGACTGAAGTCTAGCACAACATGCCCAAATTAACCAAAATCCCAAAATCCTTCAAATTAAACCCCCAATTGAACTCAAAATCATTTCAACCCTTCACCAAAAATCTTCATTACAATCATTTACACAATGTTGATCAATTAATTAAGCTAAAAGTCATGGCTAGCCTAACCCAACCCTAACCTTTTGCCATTTGGACCTACATTGGACCCATGCACCAAAATTGACCTAGCCATGTCAAGTTGATCAAGGAAAGACATCTATAACCAACTTTTGGGTCCTAGCAACCAAGCTAGACCCAATTAACCCAGCCTAGATGAGCCATGGACCAAAGGTCCCCTAAATCATAGGATTTGTTTCCTAAATTTCTTAAGCCAAATATATCTTTGCCAAAACCTATCACCAGCCCAAATTAATTGTAGTGACAGATTCCTCTGAGGTTCTTGAGCCACCTAAGTACCTCCCCTGTCATTGTTGGCCGACCTAGTCACCGGAGCACCTCGAAACTAAGAGCCACCATACTTAAATCCTCACCGAATTGACCCATCTGAGTTGTCCCACTTCCATTGGCCAATTGCGCCGCTTAGCTCACCACCTTAGCAAGCTTTTGCACCCCTCACCACCCGCTGAGCTCCACTCTCCAGCCAGGGCTATAAAAGATCCCCTCCATGAATAAATCTAAGTGCTGAAAATTTCTTAAGGAAACTCTACCCAATTGCTCCCACAGCATCCTTGAGACCTCCTCAGTGCAACCCAACCACCTATCTGGCCTAATTCCTATAGCTGGAGCTCAATTTCTGAGCTCGATTCCGGCCGAAAATAGGACAAACTCCACCACACCTCCACAGTGCACCAAAATTAAATTAAACTTGCCCAAACCCTTGCCCAAACCTTCACCGCCCAAACCTTCACCACAGTGAGAGAAGAAGAATCCCCATCAAAACCCCTTCATAGAGAGCCTCTACCCCTGACTTTGACCAACACTCAAAATCGAGCTTCACCAAAGTCTGCCCTAGACAATTCACCAAGACCAGAGGCTCCATCTCTGAGCTCATTAGACCTCAACAAACATGTCAAGCACCTCTGATTGAAGCTTCCCTTCTCAGAGAAAAGGTATAAAACTCCCCCTCTTCCCGAGCTTCATTTGATTCTCCATTCATGTACGTTTAATTTCGTGGCATGTTTACCATATGGATGTATTCGCCTAGTTTACAAGAGTCCATAGGATCAAACCCAAGTTGATTTGGTTAAGTGTAGCTTGATTTCTTAAGTCGGTGGATGGCTCTCGGGATGAAATAGATGGGGACGAAGACTCACGGTCGTCGGATGGCGCGTGTATCAAATGGAGGGTTGGGATGAAGCCGGACGGCAGATCCCAACATAAAATGCAGGCCACGTGGTGCTGACTCAGAAGGCAAAGACAAATGGATAGCAGCCGCATGGAGACTTCAGAGCTATCGAGGAATGTGTGGCGTCGTGTGGTTTAAGTATGAAAATAGGGTTATCTTTTATTTAATTAAATCAACTAACTTCAAAAATTGATATCTTGGTGTAGAAAAATCACAAAAATAAAATAAAATAACCTTATTGCTCAGTGAACAGATGTGAATAATGTGGATTAAAAATAAAAATTATTTTCCAAACATATGATTATATATTAATTAAATACCCTCTGAGGTATTTTAACTCTCCATGACTAAGGAGTTCTCCTGAGGTATTTTAACTCTCCATGACTAAGGAGTGTTCACCATGGCTTGAGATTTTTAGGGCTTATTCCTCATCACAAAGGCGATGTTCTCTGATATTTCCATGGTCAGAGGGCATCTCTATGCTCCTAACCCTAATTTTCAAGCTAAGGTGACCACTTTGGCTTATTTTAATTATATAAATCAAAATTATATAAATTTTAATTATATAAATCAAAATATCACTTGGAAAATTATGAGAATAATTTTAGTAGGTTTCTTGTGGTTAGAGAAGTCTATGTAAAATGTTGTGATGCTTGAATCATTTTGTAAATTTATATACTTAGTTCAATGTGAATACTTTGTATAAATTTATGTAAATTAAATACATATAAAAAATTAACAAAATCAACTCCACATTATTCATAAAATTCATATTCAACTGTAAAAGTTTCAATATTATTTGGTTTTCTAAGAAACCTTGTATTTTTATACAAAAATAATTATAATAAATTAAATAAACTTGGAAAAATTATAAAAAGTGATTCTTTGAGTTCCTTGTGATCACAGGTACGTAGGAAACATAAAAATCAGTTTTAATAAAATACTTAATTTTTGGGCCTCATTTTGAATTTTAAATAATTAAAAATAAATAAAAATCCAAAAATGCAAAAATATTTTAAAATGTTCCTAAATGTTCTCTGATCTCTTGGGACTCATTAAACTATTTTTTTTCTAATTTTCCTAAGTTCAAAATAAATTTTAAAAAGCTTAAAAATGAATTTTCTTTAATTTCTCACTAAAAAAAATTATAATAAATTAATTAAAAATAAAAAAAAGACAAAATTTGATTCTCTAAGTTTTCTTAAATCAAAGGAGTCTAAGAAAAATATAAAATAATTTTTGTAATTAAAACACCATTTTCTATTTAAATAAATCATGAAAATTGAGCCAAATTAAAATAATAATAATAATAATTTAATATTAAAAAATCATGAAATTTTACCCAAGCATTTCTCTGACCTAAGGAAGCCCTTAACAATTTTCTCATAAATAAAAGCTTTATTTTGAGAAGTTAAATAAATCACCTTTTGAAAATCTTATTTTCTTAATTTAAATAAATAACCAAATTAAATTAAAGTTTTGAGAAATCCACGTTTTCTCCTCTAATATTTTAATTACCTCATGGATATGACACTTCAAGTTCTCAAAATCATTTGATTTGTGTTTAGTGAGTCATGAGGTGAGGTGCCCCATGGGCAAAACAGTCACTTTAGACTTTGGTGCTTTAATCAAAATTTAGGATTAACAGAAGGAAAAATGGGTAATTCTGATCTTAATAAACATGATTTGATGATTGAAATACAATGGGACTAAAAGGTTGAAACTCACTCAACACCCTTGCACAACATCAGCAAAATCATAATTCTCCTAATCTTCATGATTTGGAAGTCAATTAAGATCAAATGATTCTTAAGTAAGGGGCTTAAACTAAAAAGGATGATAATTTACTTTTCTTAAGCCCAAAGTTGAGGGTGATTTGATTACTTGATATGAATACACATCACTTAAACTAAAATTTTTGATACATACCATTTCACCTATCATGATTACCAAGGCTTGGTAGTGACCTAAGTTTGATTCCTAAACTCAAGTTGATTGGCTTTAGAAAATGATATGATTGGTGATTAACATCTTTAAACACTACAAGCCTAACCTTAATTGTGGGCACCACAATCTTAAAGACTTATCTCAGGGGCACTCACTCACATAACTCTTAAATAAAACATCAACTGACCAATTGAGTATCCTATCCTTAGGATAATTAAATTAAAAGTTTCACTGAGCAATGAAGTAGTCACACTTCAACCTCGGATGATTATTGGGACATTATGATAAGTTAAAATAAACTCAGAATGTTTCAAGAGATCTTTAAAATGATTTACCTTGAACATTTTGAAATATATTGGATATCCTGAAGGACAAATTGGACTTGTCATACTTTGTCCTAGAATCATTCACTAGGATCTTTTGAGATTCAACAAAATCATAGTTTGGGGTTTGATAGCTAAATCTTCATCTACTCTTACAACTTAAATCTTCTTGCAATATTATATACATGCTTTGCACGTACTAACCTATCAGGTGGTGGAACGAGAAGACCCGTACGGTACGCTTTTACAGTTTACAGTACCGTCTATTCTTGTACTTTTTACACTGTATTTTTAGGCTTACAAAACTTGCATGTTAAGCAACGATGACACCTTGCATGAAAACCAAAACTGTTAGGATAGCCACAAAATCAAATCCAAAACCAAAACTAAAATCAAACAAGATAAAATTTAACGCCACAACATTCAAAATATAAGACAACTTAAAATTTAATTTCAAACATCACAACAAAAACCACAATTGCAACTAAATTAAGATGTCTCTATCGAATGATTGGGAATCCCTAGGAGGAGGTAACCTAAGGTTGCTAATGAGGCTTCCCACTATCTAAATGAAAGAATCAAACTCATTAAGTTGAGTTTACTAAGTTCATTTGGACAAAGTGAATTCGATAGAAAATAGTGATACCGAAACGAGGGAACTGTATGATCCTAACAGATGTTGCTCTAATAAACTTTAACATGCCCCATAATATTTAAAAAACCATAACCATAGGAGCATTTGATTTCACGTCATAACCTCACACATTAGAAAACTTAAACTCGTCACGACAAGGAGCTTGAAGCTAGCATGGTGGGCAGCACGACCATCTTTAACAGCAAAACATGTCTTCCCCAACTAAACCAATTTTCTCCTTGAGAATTAAACAACCAAGCCATAGGACATCAAGGTTGTTTGCTTATGCAACATAAATCCTCAACTCATCTTTAAGCCTTTGTATAGCTCTGTTGTACAATCTAATCCCTAACTCGTCTTAGGATTGCGAGATTGTCGTTTGTTACAACCTAAATCCTCACATCTTCCAAGTTATTTGTGTGATCATCTCACACGACTGTAAGCCCTAAATAAATAAAATTTATAGGATGAAACACTTAAATAATTTCTCCTCAAAATTGAAGTCAAACCATAGGATAGCTTGGAAAGTCACCGAGGTTCTCCTCTGGATCTATGACATCCCTTAGTTCTTCCTCCTTTGGATTCTACAATAAATGTTCCAAACTTGAACCATTCTCCTTTCACTCCTCTTTGTCCGATCTCTTTGAAAATTCCTATCATTTTCCTCTATGAATATAATTTTTTTACTAATTTTTATCAAGAGTTTTCTCATGTGACTTTGGTCATTTAAGATGTAATTAACTATAGGGGTAATATAAACCCTATTTAATTCTTTGTATCAGATAGTGGAACTTGTCGGTAAATAAATGCTTTCATAGACCAAACAGATGTCATCTATCTCTTAGTTTATTTGATCAAGCGTCACCCTCAAGTCTTGTGTTTACCCTTCGGGATAGATATAGGGTTTGAGGTAGAGTGCTCTTTCATTTAAACTATGAAAAATATGGGGTCAGTTTGATTTCATATTTTCTAAACTATATATATATATGTAAATTAAATGTCTTTTCAAAGCGGGTGACGAGATTTCGATTCCCGGACGTTGGGATTTCGATAAAGGGGACCGACAGCTTCCAACGGGCAACTCCTTAATCGAAATAGTGTCGATAGGGCAAAAGGCTAAGTTTGGTATTTTGGTGAAAGTGATGTGCCAACCACCTTATTTGAGGTAATAGACCAATGGGATCTCCATTTGAGTCCTCTATGTATCTTAGCTAGAGCTTAGCCTAGGGCTTGTGGGTCTAGGGGACCATCTACATGAGTCTTCAAGAGATCAAGGGATCAAAGTCAACAAGCTTGAGTTTAGGGTTGTGAATGGGATGTAAGTGAAAGTAAGTGTAAGTGAGTGAACTAGTTCCAGACCAATGGGGACTCCCCTTGAGTTCCCCCATATTGACCCCACCTATCAAGTGCTAGAGGTTAGGACCAATATGTGGAACTTCAAGTTGATTGAAGACTTTAGAACTTCTAATGGTGAGGGTTCCTTTTCTAGTCCTCTAGGATTAGAAAACAGAAAAGTCTTATGGCTAGAACCTAGGCTACTAAAGAGGGGAAAGCTAGGGAAAGCTAGACCTCAACCAAAAGTGAGGTCAACAGACTTATTGGACTAAACTCAAAGACTAAGAAGTCCACACCAGCCACCTCGAGGAGGTGAACCAAGCCATTTCAAAGGGTTAAACTGAAGTCAACCTCAAATGTAGCCCTAAACCCTAGTCCACTTTGATCCACCCATAGCCACTTGACACAATCCAATTAACTTCACCTTCTCTCATCCTAACCTCCTTAAGCCACCTAACCATCATGCTTGGCTTGGTTGGTCACCCTAGTCACCGTAAAACACCAAAACCGAGAGGTCACCCTTGATCAACACTCAAAATTTCACCCATACAAGGTGGCTCTCTCCCATTGAATTGTTGCATTCTTCTTCCCTCCACCTAAGCACCACTTTCCATCTCAGCTTGCCCACTTGGCCACCATGATTGTACCTATAAAGCAACCACCACCTCACAACCAAAAAAAAAGAATGCATAAAACCTGAAGAAAACTCTGCCCAATTTCTTCCAAAGCTTTTCACACTTGTCCTAAGCTTAATCCTCCCATTCTAGACCACGATGCATGGAGCTTCGAAGTCGTCGAGGCTGCGCTGGCGCTACCTCGAATAAGTAGATAAATTGAAGTATTATATATTTAAATTAATTCATAAACTTTTAAAAATCATATCTTGGTGTAGAAAAACCAATAAAACAAAAGAAAAATACGCCTATGTTCAGTGAACAGAGAAGAATTTATTGAACTAAAAATTAAAAATATTTTCTAAGTATTATATTTTAAATTAATTAAATAATCGAGAGAGTAATAATTAAATCATAATTAATTAAATAATTATCCAAATTAAATGAAATTTTTAGGGCTTACTCTTAATGTTTTTAGGAGTGTCCTTTGATTTTTCTAAAGTGATAGAGCACTCCTAACATCAAAAGGACTAATTTTCTAGAATTATTAGCATTATTTAATTCAAAATATTAAAAAAAATAAAATAAAAGCTAGAAAAATATAAAACCAAGTTTGGTAAGTTCACTGTGGTTAGAGGACCTTAAGAAAAGTTAAAATCAAATTTAAAAAGTTTAAAAGTGTTTTTTCTATTTTAAAATTATTAAAATATAAGAAAATATAAAAAATCACCAAAATAACTCAAATTGGAGAGAATGATCTTAAAAAGACTGTGAAAATTTGAAAGTCATAAAAAAATATTTTTAATATAAAAATGTATTTTTTTAAGTAAATAAGAATTTTGGCTTAGAATAATTATAAAAATAAAAATAAAAATCAGAAATTTGTGAAAATTGGTTTGGAGTGTTAATTAAATGAGTAAGACTATAACTAATTAAATTGTAATGGTTTAAAAGATAATTAAGTTTAGATGATCCTAATGAGAGGGGCATGAGTTAGGAAAATAATAATTTACTGATTGAGACCCCAAACCAATGGTTAAGCATAATTCAATTTTTCAATAAAGAATCAAATAAATTTCATAAAACTCTTTCAAAAATTACAAATTTATCCCTATAGGGTTTAAAAGCTTGATAGTAAGCTAGGCTTAATCTAAATTATTTAAAGGGATTAGAAAAGAAGAACACAACTGTCGGCACTATTTTTGGTGTGGAGTTTGCCCGTAAGAAGCTGTCGGTCATCGGAATTGAAATCCCGTTGCCCGCTTCGGAAGGACGTTTAAAAAATTTTAATTTTGAAAAAGATGAAGTCAAACTGACCCCATAATTTTCATAGTTTAAATGAAAGAGCGCTTTACCTCAAATCCTGTATCTATCCCAAAGGATGAACACAAGAATTGAGGGTGAGGCTTGATCAAATAAACTAGAGAAAGTTATGACATCCGTTTGGTCTGTGAAAACCAATATGTTGGCCGACAAGTTCCCCTATTTAATATAAAGAATTAAATAGGGTTTATATTATGCTGGGTTCGGGAAAAGCTTCCTATAAGGGCAAGCCCCTATAGTTAATTACATCTTAGATAATTGAAGTTACCTAAGAATACTCTCGATAGAAATCAAGGAAAAATTATCTTCAAGGACAAGGAGTTCAAATAGTAAGGACATCTCAAAGATATCGGACTAAGAAGTGTGAAAGGAGATTGGTTCAAATTTTGAACATTTTATTTTGGA